>NW_027185712.1:33028664-33158757 GCF_028583685.1 Petaurus breviceps papuanus
GAGAGAGAGAGAGAGAGAGAGAGAGAAGCATTCTGGGTGATTAAACAGAAACCACATGATTTACAATTTAAATCTGTATCAAACAGCTGTCTTCTACTGAGATGTAAATAAGTTTGTAAAGTGCCAAGATTGTAAAAGTTCCTATTGTGTTAAGCAGAGTAATGCTGTTCATGTTGTAAATATTTATATGAAAAACCTTCTTTTTGCTTAGAGTTGTTATTCAGGAAATTAATGCAGAATACTCCAAAATAAATGAGGCAACAAATGATGATTTTGTTAGTAAACCTCCAGTAAATAATCATGAATGGGAGATTTCCATTGCTGAAAGTTCTGATGTTAATGAAAGGTAACTTGTCTTTTGCAAACACTTTTAGGGATATGATACAATGTTTATTGTGAACATCTGTGACCTTCTACGATTGTAATTTCAAACAAAGGGTTATGTGTACAGAAGAAGATACACAAGAGAAATAAAGTTCTTAGTCTTAAAAATAATATTCTATGATAAAAAAATGGATGAAGGTTTCTTTGGCACTTTTGTTTTATTCTAATAAGGTTTTGTGAAGGTCTTCCAACAGCAAATTTTCCCTTGAAATTTGATGGGACTAAAGGGATGAACACTCAGTACTGCAAAGGCAGGACAAGAAATTATGTAAAGAGGTGCGGCCAGGTAGCACAGCAAGTAAGAGCACCGGCTCCAGTGTTGAGAAGACCTGGAGATCGAATCCCGGGCTCAGACACTTAGCACCCACCCAGAAACACCTGGCCGTGTAACCTTGAGCAAGTTACTTAACCCCAATTGCTTAGGGGCGGCCAGGTGGCTCAGCGAGTAAGAGTACCGGCTCCAGTGTTGGGATCGACCCGGAGACCGAATACCGGGCTCAGACACTCAGCACCACACCCAGAAATAACTGGCCGTGTAACCTTGAGCAAGTTACTTAACCCAAAATGCAAAAAAAAAAAAAAAAAAGAAATTATGTAAAGAAAATTAATGAGTTATGTATTTATTCAACATTCAGCAACTGATAGCCACCCCATATTGTAGAACTTTCACAAAACTGCTTGATGATGGCAAGCTTAAAAAAAAACAATATTCATCACTCAAGGAACTAATAAGTAATTTAAGCACTAGATTCATAATTTAAGCATTTAAATGCATCTTAATGTATTGAAATATTCACATTTTCCCAGTTGGATATACAGTCAAAATAGATAGATAGATAGATAGAAAATATATTGTGTACACATAAATGTATGCACACATATGTATGTGTGTATATGTATGTGTATATATGTATGCATGTGTAGATATATGCGAACATATATGTGTACTGCTGTGTTTTGTATGTGTGTGTATATACAATACATACACACACAAACACAAGAAAGTGGCCCTAAGGAAAAATAAATAAATCTGCCACTCCTTCACAAAGTGGCATGTGGTTTAGCGGAAAGAGCAGTGAAGCTGTAGATAAAATATGCAACTTGAAATCCTAGCTCTGCTACTTTGAAAAAATGCATCCCCACTCCTAGACTCAAGTTTACCCATCTATAAAACAAAGTAGTTGAAACACATAGCTTCTAAGTCAGCCAACAGTAAGCCTCATTTAGAATATATATTCCTTTGTTAAGTACTGTGGAGGAGGATTATGGAAGATTAGGAAAAATATTGCTTCATAGAGCAGTGAAAAGCAGCAGAGGCAAAAAGCAGTCTTTGAACAGTTTGTATTTGAAATCATCCCTAGCATCTTTAGATGTAGCCAACTGCAAGGTGCCTCAGTTGATAAAGCTTTGTTTCTGGAAAAAGGAAAAAAAAAAAAAAAACTTGATTTCAAATTTAGACTTAGCCACTCACTAGCTATGTGACCCTGGCAAGTCATTTAAATGTTTTTCTCTGTTTGGCTCAGTTTCCTCATCTGTAAAATGAGCTGGAGAAGAAAAAGGAAAACCACTCTATTACCTTTGCCAAGAAAACTCCACATGAGGTCACAAAGAGTAGGACATGACTGAATAAGAAGAAGAAGCATAAAGACAAAAAATAGATGTGAAATGAAATAGATTTCTCAACATTTCCAAAAGGATCTATTTCTTTTTTAATTTCTATTATTACTAAGAGTAACACTGTTCTTTTGGGTTTTAGCACCTTCCTCTCCAATATTCAATGTGAAGAAATAGAAATTTCACTTAAACTAGAAAGAATGCCTAAGCCAGATCAGAAACAGAAAAAGGAAATCTGTACTGGAAACAATACAATCTTGAAAGCATTTGAAGATCACTTTAAAAGAGATTTCAAGGAAATGAAGAGACTTAGAGAATGGGGGGTGGGTGGAGCAGAAATCACAACTGGCTCTAATGTCCCCAAATAGCATCTAGTAGAGTGCACATCTGAACCAGAATTCGCTCAACAATTTAGTTAAGAAGTTATCATACAACCCTGGAAGGGACTAGAAACAGCACCTTCCAAAGAAGCAGCAGAACATTCCACTTTGTAATGCTTTATTAGAATTTCTTCCTCATAGCAGGCCTACATTTTCCTTTTTTTTTCCATTTCCACAGATTATTCTTAGTTCTGCCTTCTTGAACTAAGAAGAAAAAAGTCTATTCTCTTCAAAAACCTAATCAGACATTATACTCTTCTGTTCTCCAGGATAAACATCATATCTTTTAACTGATGCCCTCAATGGGGAAAAATGCATGTAAAAAGTGTCTATTTTATAGACTGCCCATTTCTAAATTGTTTGGTCTCAAGACCTCTTTAAAGTGTAAAAAATTATTGAGGACCCCTTAAAGCTTTTGCTTATAAAGTTTTCTCTACTTCTATTTAGAACTTTGGCAATAAAAAATCTTAGCAATATTATGAAAATAATTTTGACTTTGTTGACCCCTGGGGAAGGACCCCCAGGGGTTGTTGGAACACATTTTTAGAACAAAAAGTTTAGAAAAACATTTAACTGAGAGGTTAGTCTACTGACTGACAAGTTTATTATTGTCTGGTTTCTTGTATCTTAGACATGTCAACTACGTAAAATATTTTATGGTCTCAATCACAGTTTAATTGGAGGTTTAAAAAAGCAATCATTTGAATACAGGTAACCTATTCCCATTTCCAAGAATTTGAGAGATTTTTCATGAAATTGAACAAGTCTTTAAGATATTGAATACATCTTCTGTTATTCCTGTGTGAACACAAAAAAAACAACAACAACTGGATTGCTTGTCTTTTTTTAAGCCTAAATTTTAGTTGACTTAGCTATTCAAGTTTTAAGGTAAGACTTTTCTGCATATATGCTTATTTAATATAAGTATAATTACACCTATAGCTTTTAAGTGAAGGAACTTACTTTTTTAAATCTTCCATTCATTCCCTCCAAAGAAGGATCAAATCTCACACTGAAAGTGACATACAGATATAAAAGATACACAAATATAAAATGATATACAGATATAAAAGTTTGATGGATAAAACTACGAAAGCTTGAAATTTTCATAATTCTTACAGAAAGAATAAATTTGTTAATATCCCATTTATCCTATATCCCTGTTATGCTGAAATCTAAATTTCATCCTACACAAGCTATTTTATTTTCTCAAACTACAATAAACTAACATCCAAAAAGCTTTACTTTAATACTATAACAGATCCTATAATTCTTCATAAAGTCAAATAAAATCTGCAGAACTTATAGGTAGCTATTTTCCCATAAAAGAATAATTCTCTTTTGATGAGTTATATATTTTAATATATCTTATATAATGAGTAAAGATGCAGTGAACTTAGTTGCGAAGATAGGACATAACAGCACCAAATTAGGAACAAATTTCTACTATAGCTGTGGGCGCTTCCTGGGTTCAAATCTTTTTTAATTTAAATATTAATTGTAAAAGTGAACTGAAAAACCTAGATTTGAAAACTCCATCAGTAATATCAATTATAACATATTATCTAACTAGTATGATAGTCTTTAATTGCCCAAATGTTGTAATTTATCACTTGATAATTTCTCTTCAGTTTATACATCACAGAACATGTTGATGTGGGAAGGAGATTTAACCAAAGCAATAATCAGAAATACAGTAATAAGTAATAAACAAAAGGGTACCCTTATTGGAACCGATGGCTAAAGAAATTAGAACATTCAATAAAGAATATCTTCAAAAGTAATACATTTTAATCAATTTCTTTATGCATAAATTCCATAACATTTTTCTTGAATAATCTTTTGGAAGATTATGAATATTATCCATGAAACAAAAGAGTAACAAACAATAATTTAAGAGAAAACAAGGCAAAAGAAATCTTGGCATAATGTTCAGCTAAATCAGTTTATGCTGAGATCATGTGTTGATGATTATAGGATTAAAGAATTTAGAGTTGGATAGAACTTAGAAAGCATTTAGTTGCCCTCTCACTTTACAGATAAGGAAAATTAAATTAGGAAATAGACAATAAGCAGATGTGAAATGAAACAGATCTGCTGGAGGTTTTTTTTGGCCTATTTATTCTAATTATCAATGCTAGTGGAACCACCACGTTTGGATTTTCCCATTATTGTCTGTACACAATGTACTTTGAGAAGGAATGGAACTTTCACTTAGGGAGGTGAAATCAAGAGTACTGATTGAAATGATCAAATAGTATTTATTGAAGAGATCTTCAGAGGAGATGATGATGTCTTATAGATCATCCATACTGGTTCTTTAGATATCTTGAAGATGATGAGATGGTTAAAAAAAAATACTGCACATAGTATACTTAGAAAAACAAATGGCCAAGAAAAAGTCAGCACTTAGCAAACTGGATGCTTGTTAATTCAGAAATAAAATATTTAGAGAATATTCAACAAAAACATGCATTCTCTCTAGGAATTTTTTTGACAGTTGATCATATCCCTACAGTTACTGAATGAATAAAATCTATTTATTTTATGAAAACATTGAATTGGGAGAACAAAATGCAGTTGCATATGCTTTTCTCAGAAAAAAAAAAAACATTTGCAGAATAAAAGCCCAAATCATATAAGATTATAAGAAAAGTAACTACAATCATTGTTAGATAATCCACTCAAAATTGATAGTAAATGAGCTGTTCAGATGTTTTCCCAAGGTGTTCACCAGTCATAAGGAAGATGTTTTATGCAAGACACAAATAAAACAAGACTCTCCTGTTAATGATACAGTTTATGTTAATGGTTATGTAAAATTAATTTCACCAATCCCTAAAACACCTCTCAATGAAATGCACATTAATGCCAAAGAGAAAAACTAGAAAAAAGATGTTATATTTTATGGCTCATCAAACTATCCCAGCAATATGTATATCTTGGATAAACATTGAAATGGATAATGAGCTGGACCTAAAATTGAATAGGAAGAGGGAACTGTGATGGATCACATTTGAGAATCTGTATAGTACTTTTAATTATCTCAAATTGCCTGCTGCTAGAAATCTATCTCTTTAAAAAGCAGTATTTTTCTGGTAACTCTATAGTGCTCTGAATTTGTATCTGAAACACTATAATCTTTAAAGATTTAAAATCGAGGTGGCCATGTGGCACAGTGAGTAAGAGTGCTGACCCCAGCGTTGGGAGACCTGGGATCGGTTCTGGCCTCAGATACTTGGCACCCACACAAAAATAACTGGCCGTGTAACCTTGAGCAAGTTACTTAACCCCAATAGCTTTAAAAAAAAAGATTTAAAATCACAAGTAACCCAAAGGGCAATAGGAAGTTAAATAGTAGACACAAGTAGGAATAAGCATGTTAAAAATAGACTTGTTCATATCAAATGTTATTAAAAACATTATTGAAGATATGACTGAAAAAAACAATGCTGCAATCATTTAATAAGAATGATAAACAATACACAGACACTTTGAGGGAGTAAACTGGTATCCCTTAGAATCTAAGATTTGGATACTAAAAAGGACCAGAGAAAGGCCTCTAGAGCATCAGGAAAACCATTATGGAGGAGTTGGGGGGGGGGGGGACTTGGACAATAATGACAAAGGATAATAAAGTATAGAGGGATATATTTTGCCTTGACTGGGGGGAGAAATATAAACTCATACACACACACATATAAAGTATATTGGTGAAGGATATAATGAGGTATATTTTATTCATTCAGTGAGAGTATTGTAGCATATATATATTATATATATATATACATATACCAATTTAACAGCAACAATTATTCTGATTAAAAATGCATTTAGAATAAATTGTCTTCCACATTGTTTTCAGTACATTTCTATGAGGAGATAATAAGTGGGTCAGCAAACTTATTATCTAGTACATTAAAATGAATTTTTAGACCATCATGTAATCCTCTAATTAATTCCCTATTAATCCTTTTTAAAAATAAATTAATAACTTTATTTATCAAATCCTTCCTCTTCCGAAGTTTTATTCTTTTACTCCTCAAATGCTTCAAAAATTTCTACAAAGAGTAATTGAAAATGTCATTTCCTTCAGTTGATAATACAATTTATTCTTGTTAACTCAGAAATTCAAATGAATAGTTATTGAAAAAGTATTCCTTTCCAACTTTTGACCAAAAGTAATTTTTCCATTTCTAATTACCTAAGAATGATACAGCAACCTAATAATGATTGTAATAAGTGAAAGAGAATCAATTAGATAAAACAAGTATTAAGAGTTGTCTGTGAATGATCAAAGTATTCCTTGCTGACATCTGTTTTCCAGCTGTCACACACACTCTCTTTCTTTTCTTTGTCTTTCCCATTTCAATAGGCTAGCGGCACCAGATGCAGAGACTAAATGACTTAACAATTTCCATCTTTCTGCCTATATAATTTTCTTAAATAATATGACACTTAAGTTGCTTAGAGGACAAACTTGATGGGATTAGGATATACAGATATACAAAAATGTTTCTCTTTTTAGTTAAAAGATGTCAAATAATAGTATGTTGATCTCCTTTGCTCATGCATTATAAGTCAAGACATAATTGGAGTCAATCTTGTCCTCAAGATTCTCAGATGCCACACCCATTTCCTTCCAAAATGAATTTCTTGAGATATTGAAATCAAAATTGATTGGAGCAGTCATGATAAAATAAGTGTGTGTTCTATACATGGAAATGCAGCCATGGCTGTGTTTTTGCCTTATTGGGTATTGTGAATTGTGTTTTGATTGTGGTTAAGCATTCTTGTTAACTACATTTATAAAGAATTTTGAATATAGACATGATTCCATTGGTGGATCTTCAATTTTAAGTTAATTATAGAAATAGACTCTCTTCATTCTTAGAGTCACAAATATCTCTGAAAGTAGACCCTAGTTTTCATAATGTTTTAGCTTACTCATTACTGAAAGAATAGCAAACTCTGTTCATGCCAAGAACACTTGGGAGGGGAAAAAACTGAAGCATCTGTGATGAAAATTCAGTGTTTTAAAAACATTTTGCATTTTCCAACATCTGCTACTCTTTCTGTAATCAATTCTTCATTGCTTTGAAAATTATTATTGCCTGTGAAATGTTTTAGCAACTAAAATTAGAATAGTAGAGTAATACCAGTGGAAATATCAGGTTGAAATTACAAGAAATGGTAGAACCTGTCAAAACTCTTAAGCTAAAGTAAAACACAAACAAAAACATATTTTCTAATATGAGTTAACATTGGGGGGTGTTGTCAGAAAGATGGATCACTTTGTCTGTTATAAAAAGTGTTTGATCTCTCCAGCAAAATTATAGAGTATGAAGAACATGATGCCAAACTGATTCCTAAATGGCACTAAACTTTTACTTAAGCATTATCTTTTCCTTTGATGAGTATCAGTTTAACTTCTATGCTCATCTTTATAAAAGGAAAGCAAATGTTTTGAAAAGATACATAGATTTAAAACGTATTTTATTCTTAGCTACATTTTAAACATGTGTATAATTCTTTTTTTCTAAAACTAGATAATAATCTCCTTGAATATAGTATTATACAACTTTTCATTCCCTGTGATACCTCGTAAATACTAAGCTATTACTGACTCTTTTAATATCATCTAGGGTAACTGGGCTCAAGGTTTAAAAAGCACCATGAGGTAGAATTAAATTTTACTACAAATCAAAACAAAACAAAAAATGATTTCATGATACTAAAACCACTGCATGAAGCAAGATGATGCCATGCGACAGGTAATGATAGCTTACATTGCACTTATTTTTTGCTTCAAATCACTTTGAATACATTATCTCATCATTTAAAATTCACAATGACCCTATGAGGTTAGTAGCACAAGTATAATCCTTCTTGTCAAGGAAATGAGACCCACAGAGTTTAAGTGAATTGTTACACATATGTGAGTCCTGTTTGGGATAGTCATTTCTTCAAGGGATAGAATTATAAAGAAACTAAGGAAAATTGACTATACTGACAAATACCACCAACCTTGTTATTATATATAAAGATACCAGTCTCCTGAACAAGTTCTCTGTTAAATATGATATTGAGAATATCAAGGATAACACTGAGTAAATGTGTTCAAGAATTTTACCAAAAAAATCCCAATAGATAAATAGTTGTATAATTTCCAACTTCTTAAATGAAATTAAGTGCATAGATGGACAGAATAGATGTACTCTTCAGGATTCTTCATTAGTAATAGTTGGAATATGTCTTCAATATGATCCCCCCACACATCCCCAAGTAGTTTCTATCAGTCCTTCCATTCTTTGATAACCACATTATAATTCATACGACTTCTAATAGATAAACTGCATATATTTTGAGTAAACTATTCACTTGTTTTCTTTCCAAATCAAGTAATCTTGACTTATTTATTTCAACCATCAAATATCATAGGCTTGTGATGGGTGGGATTGGTTTTTCTCACAAGTCTATAAAACAGATGTTAAAATGAATGACTGTTTAACTTAAAACATCATAGTTGAAGGAAAAAATGCTGTTTTCTTAACCATTTTTTGGAAACTTTGATTCTAGCAAAAAGTCTTTTAAAAAGCATTTACAATGAAATACAAAGGGAATATGTGGGAATCATTTCACTCCAGAAATCCTACTTTCTAGAATGCATCTCATTTCAATTAAATTTGTAGTCATTGAAGCTAATTTCTCAAGACAGGCAAGAAAACAAAGAGAAAAGATTTTGGTTTAAAAGGGAATAAATCTATGCTGCAGATCATTTATGTGTTGTAAATAAAAAGTCCTTGTAATTGATTGCAGATATAAACTACCAAATCCAATCTCTGCAGAATATACTTTTATTTATATAAACTCAAGGTGACATTTTGATTAATTGATTTATTATAATTGACCATTTAACCCTTTACCTCCAATCTTTCCCCTGAATCTTTTATCATATTGGATTCTACATTTTCTGATATTAAATTTCAGAAAATTTTACTGAACCTCTACTTTCCCCCCTTCTTAATAGCCATATTAAATGTGTGGATAATTAATTCCGTTTCTATCTACTCAAGACTTAAAAAAAGTTGTATGCCTCTTTAGTCAGTATACTTCATGTATAATATCTTCATTAAGAAGCAAGTGAGGGAATAGAGCACCGACACTGAAGTCAGGAGGACCTGAGTGCAAATCTTCCCTCAGACACTTGACTCTTAACTAGCTGTGTGACTTTGGGCAAGTCACTTAACCCCAATTGTTTTAAGCAAGTGAAAGTAAAGCTTGAATTTTCATTATAGTAAGTGTTAGATCTGGTCAAATGTATTTGAAGAAATTTTCCTTACAGAGCAACACTTTAAAATATAAATTCTATCCATTTGAATTAATAAATGTAATGGGATGTTCTAAATTATATGCTTCCAAAGGGCAGAAATGGTCATTTCATTATATTTTGAGGAGTATCAAAACAAACACACATTGCTGCTTAAAATTATCATCATAGAATAAATTCTTCCATTTATTGGATAACTATGCCAATGATTACAAGATATATGGATAGCATTTTCCAAACATACATGAATTCTTCCATTTTTTTTTTCACTGGGAGAATCTGGGAAAATATTAATAAGTTATTTGATGATAGCAAGGGGACCATAACATGTAGGATGACCTCATGGGAATCCCATTATCTGACAGGAACTGACTGATTTATGAATCCCATTTCTATATTTGGAGCAACAGGGAAGTCCTGAATTTACTGGTGATTATGCAGAAACCCTTGATTTCCCCAAAGCAGGTTAAGATATCTCAACTCCTACCCAGAGGACATGAAATATTCCCAAATAGTAGTGGGAGCCTTCCATATTCCTAAAGTTCTACTGACATACTGGTTTCTTGCTATCAGGGAAGACCTCGGTTTGCTTTGGTGGAATGGAAACTGAACTGGTTTTATATTTTTTATCTCCCTTCCACAAGAACTCTACCTTAGTATGCTAGCCTCTGTCTGGTGATCTTTCACCCTGTGCCCAGAATGCCATTTCCAGGGTATTTCTAAATTATACCAATTGGTAAATTGTTCCCCTGCTTCTCCCAATTTCTAGTTCCCTCTTATACACAATCTTCAACTAATAGAAAACGAACTTCCTAAAGGTAGGGACTGTTCAGATTGCTCACATTTGCATCTCCAGCCTTAGTACAGTGTCTGATATATTAAGTGCTTAATAAGTGATTTATCATTCATTCATCCATGGAGTGTCTCTGGATTTTTATCTCAGAAATAAACCTAATGCTAAAGCATAATAATTTTATAAGTACCTGTTATTCTTCTGTTGAATTTCAAACAAGTAGAGAATTTTCCATCTTGCTACTTTAAAATGCTTTTCAAATAAAGAATACAAAAATTAATATTTTCTCAATTGCTCTGGTATATACATATCCTACTGCGGTGGAAATGTACCATGTGAAAATATACATACATACAAACATACATTTAGGAGGTCACATCTACAATATTTTGAAAATAGTGAACACATTAATATCCTAATTTGAGAAGCTGATGAATTCAGAAATATAAGTACTATCTTCTTGAAATATAAATGCAGCTTGAGTTTCTACAACATTGTTATCTTATTGAGTTGTCTAACTTCCTAGTATTCCATTTTTCCCATCTCTAAAGAAGTATTACAGCAGTGATCAGTCTTACTAGAATATATTAAAAGAAATAGTAAATAAAAGTTGGAAATAGTCTTGAAAAGCAGAGTGAAATACAGTCAACTTGTAGTGTTCACATTGTCATATATATCTTAGAATGGATTTTATCAAAATTGAAGAAAACCAAAAATAAATTATTTGATTAGAATAGGAGGTATCTATTTTCTTTAAGGAAAATTTAAAAAAATCCCTAGAAAATTGATTTAAATTGATTAAATTGATTTAAATCACCTTGATTTAAAAGTGAAGAAATACCCACAAGTCAACAATAACTAACAAACTCATAATCAGCTATGTTTCTTCTTTGATATTTTATCAGTCTTGAAGAAGTTAATTGAGTCTTTCTATTAACTACACAACTAGCATAAGGACTATTTAAAATGACGCTCCCAAACTTGATATGTGCAAGGATAAGAAATAGCTGACTTACATCATCTTCTATAAAGAACCAAATTACATCACACACTAATAAATTTTATATCCAGGAGGATGTTTAGAGAATAAGTGAATATAAAAGACAGTGAAGTATATAAATGGCATAAATTTCAACAGGGTTACATGGTATTGTTCTCTGATAGCTAAGGGACACTGCCAATTAGTTTGACTAACAAATCAACCTTAGACACTTGGACAGCTTCTATGATGGTGAGGTTTTATAACTTTTATAACTTACATGTGATGGCATATGATACTGATGTTCACTTCACCCACCTCTAAACTCACCAGTGTCTGAGGGAAAGATATGAGACTTTTAGAACCATGCATAGCATTTGTCATGGTGGAAAACTGGTTTTTCTTTATGTTTGGATTTTGTCAGCAAAGGTGATCTAGGATTTCCAGCCCATATTTCAATTATGTTAAGTAAAATAAAAAGAAGGGGGAAAAGCTCCAATAGCCCGAATGGAAGGCTTAGGGTTATACTTTTTATTTTTTTTTTACCATGAAATGCAATGCTTTTATCTATTATTTTCCTTTAAAATTCTGACAAGTATATTTTTCGTGGAAAAATGTTTTAAATGTGTGCATTCATTTGAAACTTTTTAAACTAATAGATTGCATAAGAAAAAAAAGAATATAATCTATACTTTATTTGACACAAAGTCAGGGCATTGGGGAACAGGGCTACCTGGAAGCAGTATTAATTTCTCCTCATTTCCACACTGCCTTGAAGAGCCTGGGGAGTTGAATATTCAGTCATGACCAGACTGCTTCACATTAACCCTATGTACTCAGAGCTTCAGTTTGCCTATGCTACCCATTATTTAGAAAGGAAAAAATAAATTCATGAAATGGTAAATAAAGTGTTGGCCTGATAGAATAAATGAAGATCAAGCAGAATTAAATCACTAAATAATAAGCATTTGTCTAGTTTTTCTTCATATTTTTACACATCAACATCTTGTAAGCATGCAACTAAGTTGAAATTTCTATTGAAAATTGATGACATCTCATCCAAGAATTAGTCAGCATGGATGACACGAGAAATAGATATTTTAGTAAACTTCCTTCCAAAAGCTAAGAAGTCTATTGCAATCTATCACAAGGTATCTATCAGACAAAGCAGGAAACAAAGCTTAGAGTGAGCTTGAAGGACACACCTTCAAAGGCTTATGCTTCCCTCTCATTTTCATCATTGAATTGTATCCTAAACAAGTTATTGAATCATGAAGATCTCAATTCAAGAACAGAAAAAAATTATAAAATATGTGACATTGAGCATATCATATCATACCTCTCTAAGTTTGTTCCTGCTTCTTTAAAAGAGGTTACAAAGATAATCTCTAAGATTTTTTTTTCTAGGCAAAGAATTGATAACACCATCTTGCCATTTATTGATCACTGCTTCCCTTTCTAGGTGCTCAAGGCCATTACCCTCATACTGTGTTTTAATATTTTAATAGACAAAGAGTCATCACTCTGGCCTTCAGCTTTCTCAAATTCAGAGTGAGAAGAATGCAATAGAGGCTTTCTAAGTTACCTTCTAGTTCAACAATATATGATTCTGTTAATTATTACCTTATGACAGTATTCATTGTGCTAGCAGATTAGGGGAAAGTTCAGTGTCCGGACTAGGTAATGAAGATTAGAAAAAAATGATTTGCCATAGAATACCATGCTTTACAGAGTGACCAGCTAGGTTACTAATTTTAGATATACCTTGAATGATTTTTTTTATTATTTTACATTCTACTTTTACTCTCTCATCTACAAATGTAATAGTACCTACATCCCAGGGGAGTTATGAGGATGCATTGAGATAATAATTATAAAGCATTTATCATATAGTAAGTGCTATATAATTGTCAGTCATTCCTATTATCATTTGATTATTACTAAATAATATACATAAATAATTTAAATAATGTCTAATAAATGAAAACATTTTAACAAAATGGTTTTGCTCACTAACAATTCAGACATAAAATCATTGCTATTTTTTGTCACATATATTATTAAAGATACTTGGAAGCTAGCATCTGGAATATTAACCAAGAATGTACTAATACCTAGAATGAGATGAAACTAGTGGTCAATATCAGAATAACGGAAAGAGTATTTGGTAAACACTTTGTTTTCAGTAGCAATCAAAGAAGGGATAGGAGCAAATCTAGGAGTCAATGGAATGATAAGAAAAAAGGAAATGAATGCTGAACAACTCAACTCTTACTTTGTTTGTTTTGTCATCCATGAAAATAATCTTTAGATTGAGATGAATGTTTAAAACACTGCTTAGTGGGACATGAGAAGTCAAGACAAACTGAAAGATTAGATAACATTGACCTATGTGTTATAAAAGGTCTTAAAGGTATAAAAAGTGCTTAAAGGCTAGAGAAGGGCAAATGTTTCAACTGTCAAAAAAAGATTAGGGTAGAACCTAAAAACTAGAACAGTAACTTTGCTATCCTTTTTAGGTAAAATATTAAAACACAGTATGAGGGTAATAGCCTTGAGCACCTAGAAAGGGAAGCAGTGATCAATTAAAGGCAACATGGTCTTATCAAGAACATGTTATGTCACACTAAGCTCATTTTTTTTTGGAGGGGGGAAGGAGGTTATTGGGTGACTTGCCCAATGTTACATGGCTAGTAAATGTTAAGTGTCTGACGTTGAATTTGGACTCAGGCCCTTCTGACTCCAGGGCTGGTGCTCTGTTCACTGCATCATCTAGCCTCCCCACTCATTTACTTTATTTATTTTTTAAAGCAATTGGGGTTAAGTAACTTGCTCAAGGTTACACGGCCAGTTATTTCTGGGTGTGGTGCTAAGTATCTGAGCCCAGATTCGATCCCAGGTCATCCCAACTATGGGGCCAGTGCTCTTACTCACTGCACCACCTGGCTGCCCCTAAGCAATTGGGATTAAGTAACTTGCTCAACGTTACAAGGCCAGGTGTTTCTGGGTGGGTGATAAGTGTCTGAGCCCAGATTCGATCCCAGGTCATCCCGACTCGGGGGCCAGTGCTCTTACTCACTGTGCTACCTGGCCGCCCCACTTGCCCTACTCATTTACTTTATTAAGGAGCCCACTGTACCTCTGAAATGCTCTAGACATTAAATAGCTTAATTTTTACAAAGCCTTTCACAAAGTCTTTCACTCTGTGGCTGTGGATAAGCTAATAGGCTAGCTAATAATACAGTTAAATGGATTTAGAACTGGTTAAATTATGGGACCCAAAGAGCAGTCATCAGTCTATAATAATAAGTTTAGAGGGAGACCTTTAATGGAGTACTCCAAGGATCTGTCTTTGTGTTTGCACAATTCAACATTTTTATGAATGTCTTGCACAGAGGCATGAATGGTATGTTTGTCATGCATATGCCATGAGCTTGAAGAGAGATAATTAACATATCAGATTTCGAAAAATAGATACAAAATGATCTTAGCTTAGAATATTCAGACAAATTGAATAAGATAAAATTGTATATAGATTGATATGAAGTTCTACATATTGTTAGCTGTGTGCAACTCTTCATGACTCAATCCATAACATTCCAGGCCCTTCTCTCCTCCACTATTTCTCAAAGCCTGTTCAAATTCATGTTCAATGTTTCCATTATGCTATCTATCTCAACCTCTGCCATCCACTTTTCCTTTTGACTTCAAAATCTTTCTCAATATCAGGGGCTTTTCCAATGAGTCCTACCTTCGCATGTGGCCAAAGTATTTAAGCTTCAGCTTCAATATTTGACCTTCCAGTGAAAAGCCTTGTAATGGCAAGCATGGAAGTGGTTCAATTAAAACCTTGTTTCAAAGTGTGAATGCCACAACTTGTGAACTCAGGGAGGAGCTAATGACTATATAAGGATAGCACTGGGCTAGAGACAGCAGGAACTGAGAAGAAGAATCTTGTTGTGGCAGAGTCAAGAAGTAGAAAACTTGTGGTATCCCAGCACTCTGTCTGCTCTGTTTGTGTTGATGTTTGTTTATTATACTTTGTACAGAAGACCTGGGACCTTACTGGAAGGCCTGAAAGAGAATTTTCTGGTTGTATGTGTCCTAGAAGAGGGTTTTGAAGGTCCTGGGATTTCACTGATGATTTGTGCTGACCTCACAGACATCATTTGTGGGTCTGTTTTGATTTCTATGTTGATGATTTGTGTTGAGTTCTCAGACCATGTTGATGGGTCTGAGTTGATTTCACAGGCAGATAGTGAATTGATGATGGTGCTGGCAATGTGTATGAAAATTATTGTGGCTCTGTTAAGCTTTGTCTTCCCAGAAACAGGAACTGTGAAAGACTTGATGTGGACTGGACACTATGAATTTCAATATAGAACAGAAACTGGATGAAGAACTGGACAAGGAACTGGGATCTGCCTGCCTTTGAACCCAAGTGACAGTTGGAGCTGGAACTATGGAAAAGGAACCATGGAAGCTGATGCCAGTCTCAAGTCAAGCTGAAAGAAGACTTTACTTAGATACTGTATACTGACTGAGAAGATTAGGATTTACTTGTGACATAGAGGTGGATGGCCTGTATATTTTCCATTATCCCTTAAGAGGTTACTGAGTAGTGATTGATGACTGAGTAGTGACTGATCATTGAATAGTGACTGGTTTGTAACTTAGTGTGCCCCATGAGTGGAGAAATTTGATTATTGTATTTTGTGACCCTTAAGGAAGCCTCCTTAAGGATGATGGAATAATTGAGTTACTAAATGATTGTACTTTGTTGAAACCATTGTGATGACTTTGGTGAAAACAATATGGCCATTTTAGTGATAAGTCATTGTGAATGATGTATTTTGATTTTCCATGATAATTGTAACATTGTGAATGCTATACCTTGATTTTCTGTGAATGTTTTGCTCTGATTTGTTATTGAATAAATAGAGTGTTCACTGTACTATGTAATCAGAACTTTGAAAGCTGTTCACAGCAGGAAAGCTGCTCATGCATGGCTTTACAAGCCTGAATTAATTTCTTTAAGTATTGACTGATCTTTTGTATTGTATTGTATTGCATTTTATTGTAAGTATTGACCTCTTTGCTGTCCAAGAGAATATCAAAATATTTTCCATCACCACAATTAGAAACTGCTGATTCTGTAGTGCTCAGCTTTCCTTAGAGACCAACTCTCACAGCCATACACAGCTACTGAAAAAAACATAGCTTTGACTATACAGATCTAAGTTCTAAAGACTTCATTTCACAAATACAAAATGTAAAAACATGTCAAAACACAAAACAATATGTGTATATGTATATGTGTGTGTTTCTACCTATATAATTGTATATGTATATGTGTGTATATACATGTGTAGAAACATCTATCTTTTTATCTACAATCTATGTATGAAAAAGAGATAAGTCTACCTGAAGTAAGTACTATAGTATCTTCCTAAAAATTATTTCTCTGCTTGGGATGTTGTAGAAGGGATTCTTGTTCTGATACATGTTGAAATACATGATCTTTGAGGTCCTTTCCAGAACTTAGATCCTAAGATTATGTTCTTTTTTTGGAGATATATTCTCAAGAGACTTCATTTTTGAAAGAAATCATCCTTAATAAATACCTAAAGTATGAAAACATCTCTTCTAATGCATTTATTACTTTTGAAAAATTACATCTCAGGGCAGAGTTAAGATGGGGGAGTGGAAACAGGACTTCCATGGGGCTCCAGCTCTCACCTCTTTCAATTCATGTAAAAGGTGACTCTGAAGAAACTTTGGAGCTACAGAACCCACACAATGACACAGAGAAGCTAACCTCCTGCTGAGGACAGCCCAGCAGGCCAGCAGGAAGTGGCCAGTGCAGTGCTTTGGGAGCTGACCCCAGCTCCGCAGAAGTAGGTGGTTTTAGCCCCAGGGTGGCCTGACCAGCTGATGGCTGGAGGGACTTCAGATCACCAGCAGCTGTGACAGTTTCCAGAATTATCAACATATAGATGCTAAGGAAACAGTGAGAGGTCAGTGAAGTATGGACTTTGGGATCCAGTAGTTGGGAGTGTAGTCAGCCTTTGCCCCCAGGGTGAGAAGCTGCTGAGGCACCATGTCCATGCAGCAGCAGCCATGTGGCTACTTCAGTTTCTGGCCTGCAGATTGCAGGGGGACCAAGTGTCTAGTCTGAGGGGTAATCACTCTTGTTTAACCTACTTGGATCTTGATTGTGGTCTAGGGTGAAGGTCCTGGGATGTGTGACCAGCTGGCCAGAGTGTTTGGAGGCTTCAGAGAGGGCACCCAACTAATTAATACCTTTGGCAGCTGAGAAAACCCCAGTGCTTGATATAAAGCTCCCCTATCTGGAAGTAGAGTCCTACTGTGGCAAAAAGCCCAAAAGTCAAGTAATTGACTGGCAACTTGAGCAAATGAGGGAGGCAAAGCAAACAGAACAATGCAACTTTGTACTCCTATTTTGGGGACAAAAGAATCAAAATATGGAACAGGAGGAAGACAGTGAATTCAGAACTCCTGCACCAAAAGCTTCCAAGAAAAATATGAGCTGGTTACAGTCCATAGAGGATCTCAAAAAGGATTCTGAAAACCAAATAAGAGAAGTGGAGGAAAAATTGGGAAGAGAAATGAGAATTATGCAAGAAATTTATGAAATGAGAGTCAACAACCTGATTGAAGAAAATAACACCTTAAAAATAGACTAACTCATATGACAAAAGAGGCTCAAAAAGGCAATGAGGAGAAGAATTCCTTAAAAAGCTGATTTTGCCAGATGGAAAAAGAATCTCAAAAGCTCACTGAAGAGAATCATTCCTTCAGAATTAGATTGGAGCAAATGGAAGCTAGTAACTTTATGAGAAATCAAGATACTATTAAACAGATCCAAACAAATGAAAAAAAAATAGAAGGCAATGTGGAATATCTCATTGGAAAAACCACCGACCTGGAAAATAGATCCAGGAGAGATCATTCAAAAATTATTGGACTACCTGGAAGCCATGATCATAAAAAGAATCTAGAAATCATCCTTCAAGAAATTCTCAGGGAAAATTAGCCTGATGTTTTAGAACCAGAGGGCAAAATAAAGGTTGAAAGAATCTACCAAATACCTCCTGAAAAAGATCCCCAAAAGAAAACTCCTAGGAATATTATAGCCAGGTTCTGGAATTCCCAGATCAAGGAGAAAATATTACAAGCAGCCAGGAAGAAACAATTTGAATATTGTGGAAACATAATCAGGATAACATAGGATCTGGCAGCTTCTACACTGAGGGATTGAAGGGCTTGGAATATGATATTTCAGAGCTCAAAGGAGATGGGATTAAAACCAAGAATCACCTACCCAGCAAAACTGAGTATCATGTTTCAGGGGAAAATATGGTCATTCAGTGGAACAGAGGACTTTCAAGCACTCTTGATGAAAAAGCCAGAGTTGAATAGAAAATTGACATTCAAATACAAGAATCAAGAGAAGCATGAGAAAGTAAACAGGGAAAAGAAATCATAAGGAACTTATCAAAGTTGAACTATTTACATCTCTACATGGAAAAATGATAATTGTAACCTATGAAACTTTTCTCAGTATGAGAATAGTTGAAGGGAATAGAAATGCACACACACACACACACACATACATATATATATATATATATATATATATATACACACATACATATGTATGTATGTCTATATGAGAAAGTATATGGAAGTATGAATATATATGAATTGTGTATATATGTGTAGAGGTATACATAGATAGAGGGCACAGGACCAATTTAATAAGAAGGGATGATACTTAAAAGGTGAAATTAAGAGGTGAGCAAAGAATATAATGAAAGGAGATGGGAAGAGACAGAATGGGGTAAACTATCTCATATAGAAGAGGCAAGGGAAAATGGTTACAAGTAATGGAAAAACAGGAAGGCAAAAGGGAATGGGTCAACCTTATTCTCATTGAATTTGGCTCGGGGAGGGAATGACATACCCACTAAATAGGGTATCTCACCCTACAGGAGAGTAGGGGGAAGGGGATGAGAGGGGGGATGATGAAAGAGAGGGCAGGCTGGGGAAAGGGAAGTTGGAAGCACCCACTTTTGAAAAGGGACAGGGTCAAAGTAGAGAATAGAAAAAGTGGGATAGGAGGGAGGGAAATATTGTCAATCTTTTACAATATATCCTCTATGGAAATATTTTGCATAGCTACACATGTACTACCTATACTGAATTGCATATCTTCTCAGTAAGGATGGGTGAGAAGGGAGGAAGGGAATGAATCTGGAATTGAAATTTTAAAATCAAATGTGTAATATATATATATATATATGCATACTATTATTAATATTATTTTACTTGTGATTGGGAAATAAGACATACAGGCACTAGGGCATACAGATCCACTGTGCCCTACTGGAAATTCGGAGGGGATATGAGTGAAGATATGGGAGAGAACAGATTGGAGGAGGGGATATCCAGTGGGATCACTATTTTGGAGTGGTGGGTAGGAGAAAAATGGGGAGAAAATTTGTAACTTAAAATCTTGTGGTAATGAATGATATAAACTAGAAGTTAATAAAGCATTTGATAAAAAAAAAGAAATATAACATGTCTTTTCTCAGAACACATTGATACAAATTACATATGCATACACACATATGCTTAGATACGTATTTGTTTATATCTATATCCTTGTGATGATACTTGGGGTTTGCTTGGGAAAGATACTGGAGTGGTTTCCCATTTCCTTATAAACTATATTGCCATAGGTACTTGTATTTTGGAGTGCTTTATTTTGGCATATGTATGTGTTTAGGCATATGTGTATGTGTTTAGGTATGTGTCTCTGTGTACATATAGAGTTATATATTACTACAAATTCAGTCAGATATCTGACCAAAGCTCGATATCATTCTACAATTATACATGACAACTAAAAAAGCCACCTTGGGGTGAGGGGAAATTACAATTTACGAGTTGTTTTCTTCCCAGGTCTGGGATTATGAAAGACATGGTTCAGAATATTCAGAAAGTCATGGTTGCTGTTCACATGCTTTGTCTGGCAGAGAGCCAGAGATCTGTTTGGTTCTGGACAGTACAGTTTGAGAACAGATTGGACAAACTTCGAACTTTTGAGAAAAAAGTGATAGATATGGTGAAAGTACTAGAGAATCTGTCATTTTCTGTCTGGGTGAAGGAACGAGGTGGGTTTGGGGGCATAATATAACCTTAAAGTGAAGAATTAAAGAAAACTTGCTTTTAAGTACTTTAAGGTTTTTTCATGTGGAAAATGGATTAGTCTTGTTCTTCTAAGCCTCAGGGGGCAGAAATAGAAAGGAAAGGTAAAAGTTGTAAGGAAACATTTAGTATTTTTAAAAGGAATAGTTCCTAATGATTAGTTCCATAATGAATTTTCTTAGGACTTAGGGAATATATCTTCATTGGAGATCTTTTAGCAGAAGCTCAAAAGAAGTTATATTAGATGAGTATTGTGATGGGATAATTGTCTTGCAAGATTCTCCCCTCACCCCCACACATAGGTTAGGCTAGATTCTGGTGGGCCCTGGCACTAATAATTTGACTTCTTGCTCACATCAGGGAATTGCAAGGATGCATTTAATTGGGGTCAGACTTAACAGGGTTTCTAAGTCACTGGTCCCTGACCTACTGTAGGCCAAGCATTTCCATAAGACAAGAGAAGCTGGTCTACCTGAATTAATTGGCATATTATGGTTATTAAATAGCCTTTTGATGCTATTATTTTTTTAATTATTTTATATTTGTGGGAAGGATTCTTGTTCTGATATAGGTTGAACTGGATGACCTCTGGGATGTCTTTTGACTCCTAGACCCTGTGATTCTATAATTTTGTCATAATATATTCTAAAGTAACTCAGATTATTTTTAAAGAATCCATCTCTAGTGAACTCTTAAAGGTTCAATACACTTGCTTCAAAGTGTTTGTTATATTTAAAAATGTAAAGTGTCTTTGCTCCAAACACATTAACATTTACTTAAAAAAATATACAGGCTAACCTTGCAATATACTGAGTAACTAGAACAGCATAACACTACAACTGTGCAATTAAATAGAGGCTTAAACATTAATTTGCACTTCAAGGAATAATTGGAATTTATGGACAGCCCTTAGGGCATGGCCATCTATTTACATGCTTGAATGAATATTAAATGTAATTGGGGACCTAGTTCACTCAGTATCAAAGTAATTGATTCATGTAGAGCAGCTTTTTGGACATGCTTGTCTGTCAATTTCTTACAAATCAAATTATGTGAAGCAAAGTTTTTGTTTTAGAATAACTTTTCATCTATAAAATTCAGTTGAATTTTCTGATATTTCATCAACAAAGTCTATTGAATGAAAGCCAAGAAATCATAAACCAGAAAGTAATGAAAATTATTTATAAAGTATTTTATAACCACTGGATTTGTTGAGTGGAAGATCATCTCAAGCTTTCTATGTTGATGGACCACTATCAGAAAGCAGAAAGTTTAAAAAGTAGTCATTAGTGAGTATACATAAGGGGCACCGTACATAAGGGTCTGGGGTCAGGTAAATTTGAGTTCAAGTCCATATTCAGATACTTACCAGCTCTGTGACCCTAGGTAAGTCATTTAACCTCCATTTCCCTCAGTTCCTCAACAGTAAAAACAAACAAACAAACAAAAAATAACACCCCACAGAATAATAATAGCACTTAACTCCTAGGGTTGTGTGGATGAAATACTATTTGTAAAGCATTTTACAAACCAGTGTGCTTTATAAATTCCAGCTATTATAGAAAGAGATTACATAATTGTTCATGGGTATATGTAAGTAGCATAGTTAAGAGTATAGCTGATAATATTCATGACAATTCTACCTAAATTAATTTACTTAGTTAATGCCATACCAATCAAAATATTAAAGGATTATTTTACAGAGCTGGAAAAAGTAATAGCTATATTCATCCAGAAGAACAGAAGGTCAAGACTATTAAAGGAATCCATGAAAATAGAAATGAGAAGGAAGGCAGCTAGCAAAACCAAATTTCAAACTATTATTTAAAAAAGTGATAATCTTCAAAACATTCTGGTACTGGTTAAGCAAAAGAGTCATGGAGCAGTGGAATAGATTAGGTACACAATATACAACAGTAAATGATCATAATAATCCAGTGTTTAATCCAAGCTTTTGGGGTAGAAAGTCACCATTTGACCAAAAATTCTGGGAAAACTGGAAAGCAGTTTGGAAGAAACTAGTCATAGAGCAATATCTCACATTGTATACCAACATAGAGTGAATATGCATAAGTAAATTAGGAATAAATGGTGATATCACAAGTAAATTAGGGGATCATGGAAAATTTTATCTGTCAGGTCTATGAGTAAGAGAAGAGTTTATGAACAAACAAGTGATACAGAAGATTTGCCAATAAATGTTCCAGGACACATTATGGACTACATATTCCCTTCACATGAGGATATTTTCATGATCCTATTTTTCAACCTGTCTTTTACATTTATTATGTATTTTGATTTGTATCATAATTATATGTGTTGATAGACATATGTCTACATATCTATATGTATAATTACATCCAATTTTTCTTAAGTACTGGTGAAATTTACAGTCTACAATTTGGTATTAAGCTTCTATTATATGACAGTCATTATAAGTCATAGAGATACAAAGAAAGAGGTGGAAAAGTATTCCCTGTTCTCAAGGAGCTCGTAATTTAGTGAAAGAGACAATATTCATGCAATTACTTGCAAACAGGAGATATACCACACAAACACACACACATATCTGGAGAGAAAGACAGACAAACATGATAAATAATTTAAGAGGGAAGGCAGTAAGATTAAGGACTAGAAAAGGTTTCTTATAGAAGGCGAGACCTTTTTTCACACCTGATCTTGATGGGAAAGCTAATAGCTTATCCCCATTAAAAATAAAGTTTACTAATGGCTTTAGATAAAGGCTTTTTATCACTTTAAGGAAAAATCTATTTACACCAATACTTTAAGGTATTTTTAAATAGAAATGAATGTTACACTTTATCAAAGCTTTTTCTGCATATATTGATATAATCATTTTTTTTACTTTTATTATTGGTATAATCAATTATGTTACTAGTTTTCCTTATGTTAAACCAGCCCTGTATTCCTAGCATAAATCTCACTTTGTCATAACGTACGATTTTCACAATATATCATTGTAATATGTTAGCTAGTGCATTATTTAGGATTTTTCATCCATATTCATTAATGAAGTTGTTCTATAATTTTCTTTCTGTTTTTACTCTCTGGCTTAAATCCTAGGTATAGCAATAAGAAAAGAAAGATAAATTGAAGGAATAAGAATGGGGAATGAAGTAACAAGACTATCTCTTTTTACAGATGATATAATAATATACTTGAAAAATCCCAAAGACTAAACTAAAAATTTAATTCACACAAATTACAATTTTGGCAAAATAGCAGGATACAAAATAAATACACATAAATCATCAGCATTCCTATATATCACAAACAATACTCTGCAAGAAGAGAGAGTAAAAGATATCACACACACATACACACACATACATACATACATACATATATCAAGATAGTATAAAATGTCTAGGAGTATACTTGCCAAGACAAACCTAAGAACTATATAAACAAAAATATAAAAAAAACTTTTTTATACAAATAAAAACAGATTTAAATAACTGGATAAATATTAACTGCTCATGGGTAGGCACAGCCAATGCAATAAAATGACAATTTTAATTAAACTAATTTATATGTTCAATGCCATTAGAATTAGAATTCCAAAAAGATATTTTACAGAATTAGAAAAAATAACAATTCATTTTGAAGAAGAAAAATCAAGAATTTGTAGAGATGAGACCTGAGCTGAGACCTGAAGAAAACCAAGGGAAGCAAGGAAGTAGAGATGAATTGAGAAAAAGTTCCAGGAATGGGGTGAATATACCTGGCCATGAATTAAAGATAGAAACAAAGACAAAAAGGGATAATGTTTCTGCTCTTAGAGTGGGGAATGCTACAACATGTATGCAGATACTATGTTAGGCTAGAACTGGGGATGGCAGCAAAGGTGACATCCAGAGACTTCAGGAATCTCTGAGGAAGGAAAAATAGCTGAAAGGACTGGTAGAGAAAATGATTGAATCATTTGAACAGAGACTGGAAGGAGATCATAGGAAGGAGACAGAAGCACCTGAAGTAATCCTTACAAATCCTAATTATTCTGAAAGGCATAAGTAAGGAGAGATGGCCTTCTTTTGGAATCCCTACCGTATGGCATTATGCCTTACACAGAATAAATTTCTAATAAATGTTTGTTGAATTGACCTTCACTGAATTACCAGTTCTGCATCTAAGGCTGCTAGAGTACAAACTAAATCACTGGGGAAGAAGGAGAAATATGGAATTGTCTGTCACTTAACATAGAATCTCTTTCCCATTACTATATTAGGACAACAGAAGGGAATCTCTAGAAGGTGATGGTAAGGATAGTAGGATAGTGATCTTGGAATCATGCAAAGTTTAATGCTCACAGTGAAGAGAACTAAAATTATGGAATTTAACCTTAAATAGATCATTTCAGTGATACTTCACTACTTTTATTTTAAGTATTATGGTGAATATTACAGTCCTTAAGGAATTATTAAGAGGTAGTAGTAAAAGAGTAATAGTGGAAGAGATGATGTTTGAACTTTAGACTTGGAGTTAGGAAAATCTGGATTCAAATCCTACTTAAGACTCTAGCTTTGTAATTCTTAACTTCTCTATGTTCCACCTTCCTCATCTGTAAAAAAGGACATTGAAATCAATGACCTATAAGGTCCATCCAGGCTCTCAATATGTGATTCATGCATATAACAACTAATTTCAATATTTTGAATTAATTTAATTTAAATGATTCTTAAATGCTTGGGAAAATGAATTATAAGCAGAATTTTAAATTCTATATGGAAAATAGCTTTACTTCCACTTCTCAAATATTTTTGAGGTAGACAAAGTTTAATCATTTCTTATAAGTCAACAATGAAAATGCCATTCCACTTTGTGGTCATCAAATGCAGTGTTAGATATCAAAATATCTTATATTGTAATTTAGGAGGAAGTAGATACTAACATTTCCTCTTTTAAGCCAATATTGTGGGTGTAAATGACCTCTTCCTGGGCATCAAATTAATCCATTTTAGATTTAAATTTTGGGGAAAAAATCCCCAAATAGTCCATTTATTTCAAAATATTAGTTGGTTCTGTCAAAGGCAACACTTTTTATTAAAGATGTCATACTTTTGAAAAGACAAAAAGAAGCAACTGTGAGATCAGGCATTACATAAAAAACTGAAATAAAGTATTCCAAGGAAACTTATAAATATCAGAACAAGTTTCAAACTAAATTTTAAAATGTAATCCTAAATTTGGGTACTTATGTCTACTATATAAAACAAATCATCTCAAAAAACAGTAATTTTTTGTTTTATCTAGGAAAACAAAATAAAAATATCTCATAGGAAAAGTCTAAATTTAATTTCAGATACCTAATTCATTATTCACATTGTTATGAAGTAAAATGAGCAATATTTGGCAGCCTTTTTCATTTTTCCCCCTCTGGTTGAGTGATGGGGAATAGACCTATAATTTCATTGCTGTGGCTAAATCTTAAGCATGGAAACATTTTCCAACCAATACAAATTGGTAACTCTTCAGTAAATACAGACTTAATGAGTTTCTTGGGTCATTGATAAAGTGACTTGTCCAAAGCTTTATATACTAAAATGCATTATAAACAGGACTTGACTGTGCTTTGGGACTTCAACAGTGGCCTAAATTCCACTATGCTATATGATTACAGCAAGGTTAAAATTCATAAATTATATCAACTGACCTCAACTTAATCCACAGGCTTTATTCTATTAGAATGTTTTTTTTTTTTCTAGAAGAGTGCTATTTAATGTGCTATTACTTACCTGAGGCCAATTCTACTTTGAAAATGCATACCTTTCTTTGACTGCAATTGGATTTTTAGGCAACTAAACAGCTTAAATGATCGGACATTTTAATATCTGTCTTTTGTATGATTCACTGACCACTAATATCTGCAATCCATGCTCACAAATTCCCCAACTCCCTTACATTATACTGGATTTGACTTGTAATTAGTATGAGCTCTCTATTGACAGGCTTGAGTAGATTGGAAATTTAACCAGAGAAGCACTCTCTGGTGTGAGGCAATTTTAAGCTCACTATACAAACTTTCAGTAACCTTCATGGAATCTCTTTGCTTGAATGTATTGATTTTAAGGTTTTTCTTCTTGACCTTTAAGAGTCTCTATGGAATGTTTCTCTCCTATCATGAAGGTTTAGATTTAACTTGAACTCTATGTTGATGCCTTTGATCATAGCCCTCAATTATGTATTTTCACAGTTTGTGTGAAATTACAGAAAGGGATACAACTTTTGAAATACAAAAAAAAAATTTCTCTTTTGGAATATACCTGATGTATCTGTGTTAGCAAGGGACTCTATTATTTTACAAATTTGCCAAAAGCTGGTGAAAAACTTTGACATAGCTCTCTCTATTCAGAAGCAAGTTTGTTCACATGGAATAACTTCTTAGTGTTTTTCTTCCATTGGTATCTTATAACTTTAGAAAAATGTTCAGAAATAAAGTCTTTTTTTTCTTATTCTTATTGCTGTATTTATCTCCAAATTATTTTCTAATTCATACTTGGCAGTTTTGTCATTGCTGACTGAGTGACCCTTATCAAAATAATGCAACAATCTGAGGATGTGAATGAGTAACCAGTAATGTGAGAGAAACAAAAGTCCTTTCACTGAAATATCCTGTTTGATAAACAGATGGAAGAAAAATAAAGATTTTACTTTCAAATACATTTTCCTGAGCAGTGTGCTTTAAAATACTTCAATTTTAAAAGAATACTATTTCTAATTAAATCTTTCAAGTTTGTTGTGGTTTAAGTTTGGCACTGGCCTACAATTTAGATATCTAATCATACACCTAACAACATAAATGAGTGCATAGAAGCCAAGAAACAACCAAAGTAAATTAGATTCTGTCAAGCTATTTAAATTTGAAGGAAAAAAAAACAGTTCAACTTTATCAATCAACTATTTCCCCATCTGTTAAATGAAGAGATTTGAAGAAACTATTGTCAAAATATCTTCCAGCTTAAAAATTTTTGCCTACATAATCCTTATATTTTCAAAACAATTGTTAGATGAAAGGGAGTCAATGCTTCTTTAAAACATACATAAACACATATAGGTATGAAATGGATTAATTGTGGAGCTGCATTTCCTTTTATTTAAAAATAAAAATGGAGAACTAAAAAAATCACAAAATTTGTTTGGTGTATAGAATCAATCCTGAAAAACTAAGTCCTTCATTTTTCCCTTCTCCCAACATACATCTCAGGTATGTAATTCCTTTAAGATCTCCATTACATTTTACATATTGAAGTAATAAAAAGTTTTAAATCTACAGGACTCATTTTCATAAATTCATTTTAATGCTACCATTGACAGAGTATAAAAATTTTAAAGGAAAAAGTTTGGTGAAAATTTAGAAATCAGTAAGACATCTCAAAGATAAGGTTAACTATAGACTTTTGTGAATCCAGAAGTGTGGCAACAGTTGTGAACGAGAGGGATGCATGAAAATGATTGTCTCACCTAGTGGCCTGAAAACTCTCATATCAGTGCTGCCAAGCATTAATTTTAAGCACCAGAAAGAATAAAAAAGTTCTAACTATCTGTGTCATTTGTTAAGCTTTGCAGAAGTTTCTGGTTAGCTAGTATAGTATAAATCAAGAGGTGGTCAGAGGACCTTCCATATTGCAACATATAATACAGCTCCTCCATTTATGATCTCTCCTAGATATCATGATGGCCTAGAGGAGACTCTGGGTTCTTGAAGACTGACTTTGGAGCACAAGCTTTGTAGGTCCTAATTATCAGGAAAGTCTTTTTCAGTAAAGACTGAATCAATCTGGTCCAGGGGATTTTTTCTTAGGGAGCTTGTTAATGGTTGGTTTAATTTCTTTTTTTTAAGATAGAGTTATTAAAGTACATGATTTCCTCTTCTGTTAATCTGGGCAGTTTACATATTTTTAAATTTTTAATTAATTTGTTTGTTTACTTTTAGTTTACAGGATTCAATTCCACAATTTCTTGAGTTTCACATTTTGTCCCCCTCCCCCCCATTGGTGGCATATAGTCAAGTATAGGATCTGTAAATATTTTCACATTATACATTAGGCAGGTTATAAAGACAGAATGTATCAGATGGAATGAAAAATGGTAAAGAGGATATAAAACCAAACAAGAAAAGGAAGTAGATCAGGTATTTTGCTTCCATCTGGATACAAACTCAGTTCTTTCTAGTTCTTTCTCTGGATGCACACATTTCTCTCCATCATGAGTCTTTTGGGATTGACTTATATCACTGCATTGCTGAGAAGAGTCCAGTCTATCAAAGTTGGTCATGACACATACGTTGTGTCTGTAATTGTGTACAAATTTCTCCTGGTTCTACTCTTCTCACTCAGAATCAGTTCGTATAAGCCTGTCCAGGCAAATATGAAGACCATCTGATCCTCGTTTCTTATAGAACAATAGTATTCCATAACATGCATATACCACAACTTGTTCAGCCATTCCCCAATTGATGGGTACCCCCTTAATTTCCAATTCTTTGCCACCACAAAAAGAGCTGCTATAAACATTTTTGTATATATGGGTCTTCCTCCCACTTCTATGATCTCTTTGGGATATAACCCTAGGAGTGGTATTGCTGGGTCAAAGGATATGAAATTATTTATAGCCCTTTGGGCATAATTCCAGATTGCTCTCCAGAAAGGCTGGATCAGTTCACAACTCCACCAGCAATGCATTAGTGTTCCAATTTGCCCACATCCTCTCCAGCATTTGTCATTTTCCTCTTTTGTCATCATAGCCAATCTGACTGGTGAGACGTGGTACATCAGGGTTGTTTTGATTTGCATTTCTCTAATCAATAGTGATTTAGAGCATTTCTTCATGTGCTTATAGATATCTTTAATTTCTTTCTCTGAAAATTGCCTGTTCATATCCTTTGAGCATTTGTCAATTGGGGAATGACTTGTATTTTTATAAATTTGACTCAATTCTCTGTATATTTTAGAAATGAGTCCTTTGTCAGAGACTTAGGTTGTAAAGATTCTTTCCCAATTTCCCACCTCCCTATTAATCTTGGTTACATTGGCTTTGTTTGTACAGAAGCTTTTCAATTTCATGTAGTCAAAATTATCCATTTTACATTTTATAATGTTCTCTAGTTCTTGTTTAGTCATAAAGTCTTTCTGTCTCCACAAATCTGACAGGTAATCTATGCCTTGTTTTCTGAGACTGCTTATAGTATCAACCTTTATACCTAGATCATGCACCCATTTAGACTTGATTTTGGTATATGGTGTTATATAGTGGTCTATGCCCAGTTTCTATCATACTATATTCCAGTTTTCCCAGCAGTTTTTGCCAAATAGTGAGTTCTTATCCCAAAAACTACGGTCTTGGGGTTTATCAAACAATAGATTAGTACAGTCGTTTACTTCTGAATCTCATGTGCCTAATCTATTCCATTGATCCACTCCTCTATTCCTCAGCCAGTACCAAGTAGTTTTGATGACTGCTGCTTTATAATACAGATTGAAATCTGGTATAGCTAGTCTACCTTCCCTAGCATTTCTTTTCATTAATTCCCTTGATATTCTGGACCATTTATTCTTCCAAATGAATTTTGTTACTATTTTTTCTAGCTTTATAAAGTAGTTTTATGATAAATTAATTGGTACGGCACTAAATATATAATTTAATTTAGGTAAAATTGTCATTTTTATTATATTAGCTCAACCCAGACACGAGCAATTGATATTTTTCCAATTAGTTAGATCTGACTTTATTTGTGTGAAAAGTGTTTTGTGGTTGGGGTCATATAAGTCCTGGGTTTGTTTTGGCAGGTAGATTCCTAAATATTTTATAATGTCTACAGTAACTTTAAATGGGATTTCACTTTCTATCTCTTGCTGTTGAAGTATATATATATATATATATATATATATATATATATATTTTTTAAAATATTCACACAAGGGGTGGCCAGGTGGCTCAGTGAGTAAGAGCACTGGCTCCAGTGTCGGGATGACCTTGATCAAATCCGGGCTCAGATACTCAGCACCACACCCAGAAATAACTGGCCGTGTAACCTTGAGCAAGTTACTTAACCCCGGTTGCTTTAAAAAAAAAAATATTCACACATTCTACTTAGAGTATCAGTTTTACTGGAATATAATTAGGAAAAGAAATGCCTAATAATTGCTTTAATTCCATCTTCATTCAACATTAGTGTTGCATTCACCTTTTTTCATTTTTGATACCAGTGATTTAAACAGTGCTTTATCTATTGTATTTTTTCCACAAAATCACCTCTTAGTTTTATTTATTCAATGTTTTTATTTTACTTTCAATTTTATTAGTTTCTCCTTTGATTTTCAGAATTTCCATTTTTGTATTTAATTGCGAATTTTCTATTTTTTTCTTTCCTAGGTTTTTAAAAAAATTATATGCCAAATTAATGGATCTGTTCTTTCCCTCTTTTATTAACATATCCATTAAGAGATATGTTTTCCTCTACATGGTGCTTTGGCTGCATACCATAAACTTTGAAAATGTTGACTGATTACTGTCATTCTCTTTAATGGAACTGTTGATTGCTTCTATTATTTGTTTTTTGACCCATCCATTCATTAGTATTACATTATTTAATTTACCACTTAGTTTTTAGTCTAGCTTTTTAATCTTCCATGTTCCTTTATTGAATGTAATGTTTATTGAATGTAATGTTTATTGCATTATAGCCTGAAAAGTGTTCATTTAATGTTTCTGCTTTTCTGTATTTGTTTGTCAGGATTTTGTGCACTAATGCATTAACCAATTTTGGTAAAGGTGCTATGCACAGCTGAGAAAAAAGAATGCCATTTTCTATTCCCATTCTATTTTCACCAGAGGTATAACATGTGTAACTTTTCTAAGATTCTACTCACCTTCTTGATTTTTTTCTTGTTTATTTTTGAGTTAGATTTATCTAACTTTTAGATTGAAAAACTGAGATCCTCCACTAGTACAGTTTTACTCTTGACTTCCTCTGGTACCTCATTTAAATTTTCTTTCAAATAATATTCAGTTGTACTGGATAGGTTATTCTCTGTTGTAAACCTTGTAAAGCTCTGTCTTCTGGAATATCATATTCTAGACCCTCTGCTCTTTTAACCTGGTAGCTGCTAAATTTTGTGTGATCCTGATTGTGGTTTTTATCCTATTTGAATGGTATCTTTCTGGATAGTTCAAGTATTTTCTCTTTGACCTGGAAGCTCTGGAATTTTGTCATAATATTCCTGGCAGATTTCAATCTCTTATTGATTTCACGTGGTGTTTGGTGGCTTCTTTCAATTTCTGTTTTACCCTTTAGTTCTAGGCTATCAGGCAGTTTTTCTTGATAATTTCCTGAAATATGATGTCTAGATTCTTTATTTTATCATGATTTTCAGTTAATCCAATGATAATTAAATTATCTCTTCTCAATATGTTTTCTAGGTCAGTTTTTTTCCAATAATTCATTTTTTTCTTTTTTTTTTTTTTGTTCTTTTGACTTGGTTTTCTTGTTTTGTGATGTCTCATGGAGTCATCAGGTTCCATTTGCCCAAATTTAATTTTTTTTAATTAAGCAACCGGGGTTAAGTAACTTGCTCAAGGTTACACGGCCAGGTGTTTCTGAGTGAGTACTAAGTGTCTGAGCCTGGATTCGATCCCCAGGTCATCCTGACACTGGAGCTGGTGCTCTTACTTGCTGTGCTACCTGCTGCCCCTCCAAATTTAATTATTAAGAAATATTTTTTAATGGAATCATTTTCTTCAGTCAACTTTCAATCTCATTTTCCACTTGGCCAATTCTGTTTTTTTAGATTTTATTTTTTTGGTATTTTCCTTTTTTTTTGTACCAAGATGTTAATTGCTTTTTCATGATTTATTCCTTTTTTATTTCTTTACTTATTTGTTCCTCCACCACTCTTATTTGATTTAAAAAAATATTTTTTAGCTCTTCCGGGAATTCTTATTGGGCCTGTGTCCAATTCACATTTTTCTTTGTGGGGTGGGGTGGAGTTCTGCTTGTAGCTTTTGACTTCATTGTCTTCTGAGTTTATGTCATCATAATAGATTTTTCTGATGAGGTTCTTTTTTTTGTTGTTTGCTCATTTTACTATCCTATTTCTTCATGGAACTTTATATTAATATTTGGCAGTGTTCTTGGTGTTGGAGGTAAAATTTCTTTCTCAAGTTTTGAGCTTTCTCACCTTGCTGCTTTTACAGCTAGTTCTAGGGCTTTGGAAATTTTCAGTGCTTCCCAGATGGTGTGATCCAGGAAGTCATGAGATCACTGATGTCTCAGTTTACCCTCTAGTCCTTACCCAGGAAGGGCCCCTGATCTCTTGAGATTACAAAAGATAGTACTACTAAAGGCACCTCCTTCTTTGGGACTAGAGGTATTATGCTTCCTCAGAGCCCCCGATCCCTTAGGGAAAAAAAGTGGTATTGCCACTCAAGGCTTCCATTTCCTCTTCACTAAAAGTGCCCCTCTTTATCTTTGAACTATGACCCAAAGGTAGGTAAAGGAAATGGAACTGCCAAATAACATTTGGTCCTGCATCAAGTGTTAGCACTAGGGTACCATGTAATATCTTCCTGAAGAGTTGCCAGTTGCCCTTACCATCTCTGTCTTGGAAGCTCTTGAAAGTGCTGCTGCTTCTTGTATTTCATTTTTTCCCACCACTGGTATTTCATCCACCTTGGTCCTGTTCTATTCTCACCCCCATATTATAAACCTGTCATTCCAACATCCTTAAGTGTTTTGGGCTGAAATAATGTCTTGCTCTGACTTTTTTTTTTTACTCTGCCACTCTAGAAGTTTATTTGAGGCATTATTTTAAAGCTGTTTGGAGAGGAATGCTCAGAGAGTTCAGCTGAGTGCTTCTTTATTTTACCATCTTGGCTCTGTCCCCAGAAGTCTGGAAATCTTTTGTTCTTTCTTTGACAATAAATCTTTTTCATCCAAAAATTTGCAAGGAGGGATTTTAATTTCTGGGGTGTATCAGCAATTTCTTAGCCCCCACATTTTATTTGGTGATGTTGTTGGGGAAAGGGTTCAGAAACTGTGATTTTATTGATACAGGGGACTTCCAGCAAGGAAAATTTTCCTATTAAAGCAGTCGGACAATTCTTCTCCTCAACTCAAGTCTAATGAGGGTTGCCTAAATCTCTGAGACATTTGATGCCTTTTTCTGGGTCACACAGTTAGACTTTTTCAAAGCCAGAATTCGCACTAAGTCCTTCCTGACTCTACTACATCAAAGACATCTCTTAAACATGCATTTTTTAAATTATAAAGTTATATTGTGATAATAGTTATTTTTTTATAGAAACTTGGTTACCTCATTCTTAACACATAATACTAAATAAAAAGAACTTTGATATACATTTCTCAGCTCAAGGAAAAAGCTGTGTCATAGGTAGTGCAGGAAGATTTATTTAAATGGCATGCTAAGAGCCCTGGAGTCCACAGAAGTTGTAATAAAGTCATAGAATCACAACATTTCAAGCTATGAGGAATTTTACAAATATATGTGACAATATTCTTCATATCACAATCAAGAAAAGTCAGGTCTAGAAAGGTTATAAAATGTGCCCAAAGTCATACCATTAATTGGAAGCATAGTTGCCCCTAGAATCCAGTCTGTTTTGACTTTCAAAATGGATTTATTAAAATAATGTCTCTAAGATTCCATTGCTTTCTAATTAAAAAAATACTCTTAAGTCAGAACTTGAACATCCAGGCCACAATTATCTTACTAATATTCTTTAATCAGAACTCTTATACACTACTTAGTAAAGTAGATGGAGTGGTGGACTTAGAGTCAGGAAGATTGAATTAAAAGACTGCCTCTGATACTTATTAATAGTAAAGATTTCAAGAATACTAAAAAAAATAACTTTCTATATTATAATCATAAAAACCCAATAACAACAAAAGAACTGAATATTCTCAACTATGTTGTAATATGGAAACATCTGAAAATTGAAGGTTATGGTACTTTTATTTAGGCCATCAAAGCCATGAGGAAATCTACTTTTCCTGGAATGTTGCTATACTATCATGGTACAAAACTTCAAAATATTGCGACATTTGCATGATATTACATTAGCATGCTTTTTACTTAGTCTGAGCTGAGAAAGAAAAACAATTAAAATCCAATATTTTGCAATTAATCAATAAGCAATGTGATACAACAGCAAAAGTAATCAATTTGGAGGCAAAGGACCCAGATTAAAATGTCAGCTTGCTATTTCAATGACCATGGGCACAGCATGTTAATTCCCTAGACATCAGTTTCCTCACATTTAAAATTAGAGGGTATATCTGATGACCTTCTAAGGTCCTTCCATCTCTAAATCTATTTTCCTATCTTGATTAGAAACAAAAACCAAACACAACCTTAATTCAAACTATGATGTACAAATCAGTTGCAGTAACTTATTTTTCTCCTTTCTCTGTCCCTCTCTGTCACACACACACACATACACAGATATCTGTATATGTGAATACATGCCCATATATATTCATATGTATGCAGAAATTTAACTAAAATTACCTATTTTTCAACCACCTCTATATAATTTAAAAAACAAAGCTCATCACTCATCCTCCCTAAATATCTCAGAATGCCAGAGTCAGCATTCCAACCTCAGTAGAGACAGAAATTAGAATAAATAGGCCCAAATATCTTCTGAAATAAATTACATTTGTTTTTCCTCTGGAAAAATATAGGTTGCTAGTAAGGATAAAATAATCAATAACTTCATTTAAAATTCTTTTTGGAAAAGTTTCAGTGTTTACATATATAATCAAACAGAAGGGAAAACAATATATTCATATGGATCCTACTGACCACAAAGGACAGGCTGCACTCTTCCCTTGATGGAAATGTTCTTAGATTCATTATAATATTTTATGAATATAATTGTGGAAGTCAATAAGCAATTAGAAGCCATCCTAAAGTGCTCTTTAGTTTGCTCATTTCTCCTTGAAGCAAAGCTCTTAGAACAAATGTGCAAGCTAATCAGCTTGGCCCCACCACTGTCCTCCCAGCTCCCTTCTGGTGAGGAAAGCTGATATATAGCTGCTAAGCTCCCGTGCTCAGACCCCAAGTCACTGAGGTTTAATAAACAACATACTTTGTTATCATACTTAAATCTTCTAACAGGAACATAGGAAAAGTGCTTCATTTTTTAAATGGTTTTAAGTGAAATTGGAGCATTTGAAAAGCCAACAAATACAGTGATATAAAAAATAACCTCTCCTATGAATAAAGAGGAGGATTAACTGAATCCAAGACTGTTATAGCCAGACACAGGAGTAACTGTCTGTATATTCAGTGTTAGAAACTGATAACATTACTACAATATCTTTGCCAAGGTGAAGGAGAAGAAATCTAATCACATATCCCAGAAACAAAATCTCATTGGGTCAGGCGTAATATCTGACAAAGCACCTCATAACACTTTCTGTCTTGGATAATTCCCCAAGGCTACCTGGGATGTGTAATTTTTACTCCAGCCTGAGAATACATCACATAGAAGCATAGAAATATTGCTCAGCCTTACAAACCAAGGAATGTAAGTATTATATGATTAACTGAAAAGATCAATGTGGAAAAATTCCAAGTTCCATTCTTGTTTAACTTCTTCACCTCAGAGAATTTTAAACACAGACTCTCTGCCATGCATTTTCTTTGGTGAATGGCACCACAGAAAGGCAAATATTTTGAAAGATCAGCAGGTCTTGGATTTGCTCAATACATTCTGAGAGTTTTGTCAGGAAGAGGGACAACTTACCCTTTGAAAAGTGTTTAAAGTGCTTTTTTAGAAGGAGGATTTAATTTGTGGGTTTAGAGCATTAAAGGAAACAGAGCTCTGCCATGATGAAGAAAAAACAAAATCATAAGCTGCCTTTTATTCATTAGGAATTGGCATCCATATGTGCTAACATAAAGGACCATAGATTCTAACAAACCTCAGAAAGACAAATTTTATCCTTTACATGGAAATTTAGTATGTGTCCAATACGTGAAAAATTCCTCCCATTTCCCCAATCTTTAATGTGCTGACTCAAAGTAAGTATACTGAATTTTTTCTCTTAGCACAGAAATCAGAACTGTCTACAAACATTTCATCCCATATGTTGATATTTAATTGAAGAAGGCCCCTGTTAACACCATAATATTCTCTTGATATTATTTTTTTAAAGAAGAGAAAAAATGTATGATTCACATAATATTTGCAGATTTTTGTGCATGCAATGGACTTTTCTGGGAAAATGGTGGTGGGGAGGGAGCTACTCACCACATTGCAGCCTGGGCAGTCGGGCCCATTCTCACAGGTCCTGCGCCGAGCCTGGATCCCACCCCCACACTGGGCAGTGCAACGTTCCCATGGACCCCAGCCCGTCCAAAACATGTGTGGGGGGCACAGCAAATGTTCATTACAGTATCTGTGACAGGGAAAACCAAGAAAAAAAAAGAAACCGTTTAAGTGTGACAGAGGGCTGCCAATATCTCCTTTGTCCGTCACCGGGCCAAATGTTTAACACATGGACATGCTCTACGTGTAGGAGCTTTTTAATCTTTGGAGTGATTGCATGTTGAATGAGGCAGATGTAGTAGCATTGGCCATGCTGTGTGCAGACAGACAAGGTGATGCACAGTAGACAATGAAGAAAATGCTGAACTCACAATGCAGGATTGATCTTCCTATGCAGCCAAGTAAAAGGAAAAAAACAAACAAACCTTCAAATACAGATACCTAAACATGGGGAATATCAAGAAAATGACGGTGTAGGGAATTCACTTTCCAAGTATAAATATATTTGTAAAGTAGAGGAAGGTTGGGAACAGAAAGCTAGTCAAAACTCATTTAGAATTCATCTCTTACCCTATGTTCAAATCACTGGCTTCTCCATTTCAGCTATTCTAATAATCTAATTTCATAAGTAATAGGAAAGATAAAGCATGTTCCTTATTTTTAGGACCACATTTTTTTCTTTGTATACTCCTTCAATGTACTACCGTATTTTGATTATATTACCTTTAACCTATGCTACCTTTAATCTAATTTAGATTTCTCAGAGGGATGTCAAACACACTGAATTAGAAAGACAGATATACCTAAGAAAATCTCTTCTCTAGGATTACAATTTCTTTCAATGATCTGAATACAATGATGAGTTAAGATTTTTGATATTCTTTCTATTAAGGATGGTAATGATCATGATGATGGTAATGATGATGATAATGAAAACTGACTTTTATAACATTTTATATTTTTTTAAAGGATAGTACATATGTCACTGCATATAAGCCTCAAAACAATCTTATAAGGTAACAGTTATAAGCAGCATTATCCTGATGTTGCAGATGGGGAAAAGGAGGTTTAGAGAAGGAAGAAGTAGATTTGTTCATGGTCATGCAGCTAGTAAGTGTTAGAAGTAGGCATTGAAGTCAGTCTTTCCTGATCCTATGTTCTACATTAGACAGTGCTACTTCTATTGCTCCCTATTATTCTTTTAACCAGTGCCCAATAAATTCTGTGTTCCCTCATATTTGAAACTATTTTTTTAAATGTCGATAATAAACCTGGAATTTGCATATTTCAAAGTCCAGCTATTGATATTGGCAGACAAAGCATATGGCTTTCTGTAATTTACTAACCTTAGTTTGAACGCTGTTTAGTATTAAAGAGGATGCAGTATAATATAGTAGAAAGAAAGTTGGATTTGGAGCCTGAAGACCTGACATCAAAAGCTGGCTCTGCCAAATAGTAGGTAACTTGGAACGCCATTATCCTTTCTAGGCCTTGGATATCAGGAGTGTAAAGTGAAGGGTCTAAGTCTAGTATTCTCTGAATCACTAGGGAGTTTAGTAGTGATTTAATATGAAATAGAATCACGTGGTCTGGGGTGGCCAGGTGGCACAGTGAGTAAAAGCGGAGGCCCTGGAGTCGGGAGACCTAGGATTGGTTCCAGCCTCAGATACTTAACACCCACACAAAATAACTGGCCATGTAACCTTGGGCAAGTTACTTAACCCCAATTGCTTAAAAAATAAGAAAAAAGAATCAGGTGGTCCTAGAATATTGAAGGGAATATTTAAATTCTTACAATATACCTGTAAAGAATAGGCTAGCCTACCAAATAATACACAGAATATGACCTTTTTTTTCCTTTCCTGTACTAATTCTTAGTCAAAAACATAAACATCACTCCTTTTCCTGGCATAAAGCACTTTCATCATCACACATTCACTCAGTCCACCCAATTATAGCAGTGTTAACAGACATTTTAGAAATTGCTTTGTTTAAGTTCTTATTTTACAAGTGAGCAAAATGAAGTTTAAAGAAATGAAGTGCATGATGCTGAGTGAGGGGAGCAGAACCAGGAGAAATTTGTGCACAATTACAGACACATCATATCTGTGATGACTAACTTTGATAGACTAGGCTCCTCTCAGCAATACAAGGTTAGAAGACAAAGGACTCATAGGGATATCCACATCTAGAAAGAACTATAAAGTCTAAAAGCAGATTGAAGCAAATACTTGCTCTATCCCTTTTTTGCTTTGTTTTCCTTTGTTCCTTCTTTCTTGTTGTTCATTTGGTTATAATTCTTCTTTGAAACTTGACTAATATTTAGTGTGAAGGTATTTGTAGAACCTATATTAGATTGCATGCCACCTTGTGGGGGAGGAGGAGAGTGAGCAGAAGGAAATTTGGAACTCAAGGGATTGTGGCATTGGGAACTGAATGTTGTAAACTAAAGTAAATAATTTTTTTAAAGGGATTGGGACAGGAGAGGTGAAGGAAACACAAAGTAATTGTGATTTAAAACTGTTCTGTTTTATTCAAATTCAACTAAATTTGTTAAGCACCTTGTGCAAAGCACCATGTTTTGTCTTATTGGAGGGATGAAAAAAAATGAGTGAGATACTGTTACTGTCCTCAAAAACTTTATAATCTAATACACTATCTGTGTGACCTTGAACGAATCACTTAACCTACCTTGCTTTAGTTTTCTTTTTCTTTTTTCTTTTTGGAGTGGGGAAAGCAGGGCAATTGAGGATAAGTGACTTGCCCAAGGTCACAATTATCTAACTAACAGCTAGTAAGTGTTAAGTGTCTGAGGCCAGATTTGAAGGCTTTAGTTTTCTTATTTTAATCTTGATGGCATTTAGCTTCTGGGTATCCTTCTAGTTTTGGATAGATCATCTTTCAATTTGAAGACCAGAGACATATAAAAATAAATAAAATGTCAAGCTGAATTGAAAAAAAAAAAGAAATGAAGTTCAAAGTCAACAGTCAATTAATAAAAGAGATAAGGCTTAAACCAGGATTTCCTGACAGGCTATTATTCTTTCTATCAGACCAATGTCTAACCACTCATGAGACTGTAGCAAGGGTATTACATGGAATAACGGTACTATAAAAATAATGAGTATGAAGAAGTTAGGGAAACTTGAAAAGACTCAAAAACTGATTCAGAACAAGGGATGTAGAAACAAGGAAACATTTTCTACCATGATGCTGATAATGTAAAAGAAACCAGCACTAAAAAACTAAAGAACTCTAATCAGTGCAGTGACCCACCAGTGATGACTTTAGGGGATGGATAATGAAGCATGTCTCTTGTCTCTTATCAGAGAGGTGGTAGATAATGGGTCTAAAATGAGATATAGGCTTTTAGACATGAAAAATATGTTGATTTATTTGATTTAACTGAACTTAGTTGTTTTACGAGAAGGTTTTATAGGACAGGAAAAGGACTCAAGAATTGTGACATACACATATATTCATAATATATGTAATATATTTATATATATATACATATGTATACACATCCATATCTATATGAATTCCCCTAAATTACAAGGGTGTGTATTTATGAGTATTTGTGTATGAATATTTATATACAAGCATGCATGTATGTATGTATAACACTAAAATCCTGAATTTTAAAAAAGACAAAGAAATTATGCAGATCTGTTTCTTTTTTATGTTGTTTATATTCTAAAAAAAAACACATGAACATATGTGTAGTTCAAAGCCATTAAAACTTAGAAGTTGATTAAGGCTTTTATTACAGGTTCCATATACAAATGAAGGAAATTTTATTTTTAGAGATTTTTAGTTTTAGAGAAAACAAGTCTGAGTTTGGTGTTAAAGTTAAGAAAAGGAAACGGCAATTTCATGTCTAAAATGTCTGACAACTACTTTTTGATCAATTGAGAAAGACTACATAGAGGAAGGTGTAATTTAGAAACAGCTAAAACTATATAAGGGAAAGGATTTGATTTGTGAAGTGGGCAGAATGGCTGAGTGTATTTTTATAAGTAGAGTTATTCTAGGAAAGAGAAAAAGTGGGGATCACTGGAAGAATGAACTTAAAATAAAACAAATGTACCCTAGAAAAAGAACAGCATAGGTCTAAGCAATCCAAAAACAAGGAAAGAAGCAATATATTCCAGAAAAGGCTTTAAAATACAATAAGTAGGTCTTGGATTTGTTACAAAAGATGCAAAGTATGAACTTTTTCAAGCTGCCTTCTCTATATAGGAAGTCTCCTAGCTTCACACTGGATTTAACATATATGCCCAGTGGACTGATAACTATCTCAACCAGATGGTCTAAGGACCATAGTTTCCCTGAAGCCAGCACTGGTTGCTTTTTGCTCCTCCTCTCCCCTCCTAAATTATATTTAAATAGGAAGTCCCTGTGGAGTTTAAGAACATTGGTAAAGCAAGCTACAACAAAGACAACCTGAGTTAGAGATGATAAGAGCAGCTTGGAGAAGGACAGTACTGAAGTCAGGAAGCCACATGAAGGGGAGGTTGCAATAGTCCAAATAGGAAGTGCCTAGATCAGAGTAATAGAAACAAGAAAAGGAAAGAAACATAGGTGGTTCAGTAGACAGTGCATTGGGCCTGGAGTCAGGAAGACGAGTTCAAATCTGTAATCAGACACTGAACTAGCTGTGTGACTGTCACCCCCTATTTGCCTCAGTTTCTCTCCTATAAAATTAGGACCCAAAGGAAAAGAAAATAACAAAGCAGTATCTTTGCCAGGAAAAGTCTATGGACAAAATCACATAGATTCTTACAGGATTGAAAAACAAAAGCAAATCAAATGAATTTATGTAAAAAGAGTTAAGATTCACTGGGTGGAGTCAGAATTCAAAAATAAGTCAAAGTTTTCTCCCAGTTGCTTAGCTTGGAATATTAGGTGGTAGATAATGGCAATATGCTCTCTGATTACAAAGATGGGCAGTAAGGGAAAAATGAGTAAGAAATCTTGTCTTGGTCATACTCAAATTGCATTGATATTCAATTCAAAATGTCCATCAGGAAAACTACTGGAATAGTGGAGTGTTGAAGTTTGCCAGAGGACCTGACTTTAAATCCTGTCTCTTATTTAATACCTAAACAATCTTGAAAAAGTTGATTAAAGTTATTTTTTTACTCAATTTCTATCATCTTTAAGAGAAAGGGGTTGGGTTAGATGAACTCCAAATCCCTTGCAACTCTAGATGTGTGGTCCTAAGACTTGAAGTGAAGAGATGAGGTTGGGGCCACAGGAGTTTCAGTATCTTGGACTATAATTTTTAAAATGTAGGCTTAAGGGGCTCCTAATAACAGAGAGATGGACTGGATATTTTGACTCCCAATGAAATACTTTTTGCTGTATCAGATTTCATTTCAAAATATTATTGTATCATGTCTCGGTCAGTAAGCAAGAGTAAAAAGCTAGGCCTTTCCAAATATAAAAGGTTGAGACATTCTAGAAGCATAATCACAAATTTCACCTCTAAAAAATCGTCATGAGGAGGAGAAGAAAAACTCCCCACTAAAGTGCCTATATGATGTTCTTAACTTTTAATAAAATAAAATCGTTTCTGGAACTGAGCTTGCATTTTCTCTGAAGAGAAAATAAATCATGGTGCACAAGAGCTGCTTTACATTTGCCTACCCTGGCCAAGCTCTGAAAACACCAGGTATGTTTTCATAGTAAAGATCTATGGCAGGAGTGAACCCAAGAATGGCACTGGGGCCCAGGGTTTGCAGGCAAATTTTATTAAAGCCTCTATTTTGGCTGCATTTCAGTGGTTAGAAACTGTTTTCTCCCCTTTGCTCTTGCTCCTTTTTAGTTTCTTGTTTCTCAGGCCTTAGTGTCTATTCCTATGGTAATTCTGCAAAACAAGTATTGTAAGGATCTATGAAACTGCTGCCCTCTGAGCTCATCCTATTTCTAGCAAGCAAAGTCAGAGGGGAAAGAGAAAATATTAGAACTAGGGCTTTGACCCTCTATGTCTTGTGTCTTCATTCACAGAGTCAAAAAGGAAATGCCACTCTGGGAGAGGTTGATGACACATTGAGTCTAGTATCCTGTTTCCAACACAAAAATACCTTGAAAGCACCCAAACTTAGACTGTTCTACCATGGGAAACATTTCTCTCTGACCCACTGGTAACTAACATATGCTTTTTTCTAAAAAAAATAAAACATCCTCATGTTTTAGAATAGGTAGTGAGACTTTAGAATATGGTTTTAGTTAAAGACAATTGTGAGAGTGGATATTGTTAATTTTGGGAAGAACAACTATATTGGAATCAAGCTCTTTATTTTCTAGTATAAGACTGGTTTAATGGTGAAGACAGAAGGCTCAGGAAAATATTCCTCTGCATGCCCCTAGTTAGATGAAATATGTTTCTAATCTTTTTTTTAGTACTCTATGATATATTAAAATGAACACTTTGATTTGACATTATAAGTTCTCATTGTGCATTTAGAAAGCAAATTAGAAGAATAATAATATTTTTACAAGTTATATTTTTTCTCTTCACTCAGCAATGAAAATTATTTTTGTAAATCATAAATATGTCCATGTCATTCTCCTACTCAATAAGTATAGGTGTCTCTCTACTATATATAAGATCAAATATTAAAGTCCTCTGGTATTTAAAGTTCTTTATGGTCAGGCCTCTTCCTATTTTTCCACTGTTTTTAGACTTTGCTTCCATCTACCTAGTCTATGACCTAGCTAAACTGATCTATGTTTTTTCATTGCAAAACCCTCTATGCTTTTGTATTCACTGTTCCCTCTGGTCTTGAAGGTTTTTGATTGTTTGCATTTGTTTGGTTTTTGTTGTTGTTGTTTTTACCCCTGGCTTTCATTACTTACCTTCCACAGCTTCATCAAGTCTCAATTCAAATTCCTCCTTCTGCAGGAGACCTACTCCATTACTCCCAGTAGCGAATTCCCCTTTGAGATTATTTTGCATCAGCTGGCACATATCTTCAGTGTAACTAATTATGTTGCCTCCCTAATTAGAATAGGAACTCCTTCAGGTAGGGACCATTTTTGCCTTTCTTTGTATTCCTAGTACTTAGCATATTGAAAGGAGTATAGTAAACACTTGGTAACTGCCTCCTGACACCTCAGCTTATATATGATATTATGGAAAGGAAGATATTTTTTCTTATTATATATGGTTATCCAGCTTAAATTTACTTAAAATTAAACTGTCTGAGGGGCACAGTGGTGGTACAGTGAATAAAGTGTCAGACCTGGAGTCAGAAAATCCTGAATACAAAACCAGCCTCAGATATTTTCTCTCTGTGTGATGCTGGGCAAGTCACTTAACCCTGTTTGTCTCAGTTTCCTCATCTGTAAAATGAGCTGGAGAAGAAAATAGCAAACCACTGTAGTATTGCTGTTGAGAAAACCCCAAATCAGGTCATGAAAAGTTAGACATGATTGAAAAAAGTGAAAAACAACAGCAAACTGTCTGTACTCTTTGATCCAGAGATCCACCTGCTCAGCCATATGAGATTAAAGATGCAAAAAAGTCATGTCCAACAAAAAATTCATAACAATATTGTGTGTGTATGTGTGTGGGTGTGAGATCACAAAGGATTGTAAACAAAATGGGTGTCCTTCAATTGGGGAATGGCCAGACAAATTATGGTATAGGAATATTATCATATCATAAAAAATAATAATGATGAGGATTTCAGAGAAATATGAGTAGTTATGAGCCAATATAGAGAAAAATGAGCAGACATATGTGTATTATACACCTATCTATCTATCTATCTATCCATCTATCTGTAGAGAGATAAAGACTAAAAAAATAATAAATGAAAAGAACCAAAAATCAGAGGAAAGTGAATGCTATGTAAGTAGAAAAAAACAATTATGTTTATGGCCTGGATGGAAATGCCCAATTTTCTTTTAATGAAGACTTGGAGATGCTATGAGAGTGGAATATGCACACTGGTATATATGTATATATTGTATATATGTATATAGTGTTAATTGGTTTTATTTTGTTTTTTAAAGTCTTTTAAATGACAGATTCTGGAAATGACTGACTTGTGAATAAATTTTATATTTTTAAAAAATTTTAAAGAAGTCTACTGGTTGAAGGAATGTGGTACTGAGTCTGGAAACTTCCCCAGGCTGGAGGACAAAATTTTGGTTCTAATCCCTTCATTGTAATTTATTACCAATGGCTCCTTGGGCAAATAACTTAATCTTTCCATACCTCAGTTTTGTGTTATGCAAATAAGGAGGTTATATTAGCTAATTTCTCTTTGACTTCTGAGGTTCTATGAGTTTCTCATTATAACCTTTGTTAGCCTAATCAACTTTGTGATGTTGGAAAAATTATTTCCCTTTATCATTCATTACATAGGGGACTCCAGTTTGTTAGACCTCATTTTGTTAAAGGTAAGGTGAATTAACTTGCTCCAGTTGTAATAGACATCCAAATGCATTAATGCTTACTCTGAGAAGACTAATTGACCTCACTTGGGGAAGCAGATTACTTCCTTGAGTGTCATCTCAGTTCACCACAGGATCAAATAAAGTTAAGACTTGAAAAGCCCTAGTCATACACAAATTACAAACTTCCTCTGGTCCTTAAGATTATCAGATCAAACAGAAACATATTTCTTCTTTGATACCTTATTTCAATTTTGGTTATCCAAGAGGGAGAATTTGGCATACAGATAACATGTTGGTTCATTACATTATGTGGTATTCATCAATATGCCACACACATTTTTTTCTTTTTTCATTTCAAAGGAAAATTCCCCAAACTATAATCCTCAAAATACCCTTGAGGGAAGGTAGCTGCAAGTTTGACCACCCACAAAAATTTTTGGAAATTTAGAAAAACACAAAATGATTTTGTGCGTAGTTCAACTCCTGGAACATGGTCCTTTAGTACTCTAGAACTGGGGATAGACAGATGGCCAGGGCATCTTTGCACCTTGCTTTATTTTCTCAAAAAAAAAATCCCTGGGATTGGGTTATTTCTTTCCTGACAGAATATCACTTTGTATGGCAAAAGCTGCAGAGGTAAAATTTATATATACAGACAGATCCAGGAGCTGATATTTCCAATGCCCAAATTCATCATTTTTAACTTCTGAAGATCCAGGAAAATAAATCATTAAGCAGTCTTTGTAATCTCATTACCCTTTCTGACTGCCCCTCTCATGTTGGTTTGTCACAGAAAGCCAAATTTTCCTGAAATCTTTCAGGAGCACTGCTCTTTGCTATGCATTTGGTTAACAATGTCCATTTATTCCTAAGATTTCCATATGCCTCCTGTTTAATCTGGAACAGAAATTTGATTTTCTTCTAGACAAATTAAGGGTAAACTGCAACAAAAGGAAATTTAAAAAGTAAAAGTAATCAGGTTTGTTTATTTTGCTATGACCTTTCTCAGAGTACTAAACTTCACTTTCTCTCTTCACTTGTGCTCTCTCTCTCTCTCTCTCTCTCTCTCTCTCTCTCTCTCTCTCTCACACACACACACACACACACACACACACACACACACTGATACATTTACCATTCATGCTTCATTCCTGATCTCTTGGCCTGGAAACATTAATAATGCTTGCTAAGTTTGTGAGAGAAATGATATTTCAGTAACAACTTAGCACAAGGTAAGGATACTTTTTCTTGGATGAACTATACAAAAGAAACAACATTATTGTCTAGAATTTAATAATTTTAAATACTGGGACCAAGCAAGCTTAAATATGATATCCCTCTTTTCACTGGATATTTAATAGTGCAAAGATAGCATTATTTTGGGACACTGCTTCATAGCGATAAATAATAATCTCAACACATCATTCTACATTTTTTTTCCTTGGAAACACATAGGATGTATGCCCAAGATGAACATTTTTTAAAGGTACAACCCATTGTCTAATTCTTTATAAAGCAGACTATGAAAGGAAAGATTTTAACCATAGTGTTGGCTCAATTTGCTAAAAGATTAAAATACATAGAAAAAATTCCTGCCAATTTCAGTTACCATGCAACATCACCATGATACTGAAATTGTGTGTGTTTATAAACCATAAACAAGGCCTTGAAAATATCCCATGTGACCTACATCTGCTTATGTTTATTTAAGACAAAAAAAAATTGAACGAAGCTTACCAATAAGATTGAGCTGTGACCATTTTATGCCTTATTCTGGATTGTTATTTTTGAGTCAGGTGAAGTTGCATTTCAAATAAGCAACAATCAATTTCCCAATGAAATCAATTTTCCAGGTCTCCAGGAAAAACAAGGAGAAATACCTCAGCACAACTGACTGCTTTTAAATCAGATGGTTGGTAAAGAATTCATCCAAGTGAACCTAACAAGCAACCCAACTTCCCAATCCAGTTACACATGCAGTGTCAGTGAAAACTGAAGGATGTCAGAAAAAGAGGAGGATCCAGCTTGAACTGAAGGGGATGCCATAGCTAGGTGTAAAATACAGCTATAACTAAAACTAAGGGACAACTGTACCACACTGGCATGACATCAAGCATGGGAGATGGAAGTTCTGAAGAGAGGAAGGATCCACATACCTTTCCTCCCGGTTCTGTCCCACACACACCCGGCCTCCATGGCGAGGGGTAGGGTTACTGCAGGAACGCTGACGAACTTGGAAACCAATGCCACAAGTTGTACTACAGGGTGACCAAGAAGTCCAAGGAGTCCAGCCTCCATTTCTGTTGGGTAAAAAAATAATACATATTTATTGTTGAAAAGTGGCAGCAAATGCAACCCTCCTGATCAAAAATTAAAACAGGGGGGCAACTAGATGGTGGAGTGAATGGAGAACTGCCCCTGGAGTAAGAAGGACCTGAGTTCAAATCTGCCCTCAGACACTTAACACTTACTAGCCATGTGACCTTGGGCAAGTCACTTAACCTCAATTGCCCTGCCTTCCCCACTCCAAAAAAGCAAAAAAATAAAATAAAACAGGAATCTACCCAACAATACTTAAATATGTCAGGGGTTACTGCACAATCACAAGGATAACATGATTGGCACAGGCAGTGAAATATACCTTCCAAACTACACTCTCTCAATAACTGATTTTGAGATATTTTATTTTATCTTAAAGACAGGAAATTCTGCTAATAATATAAATTTAAAATGTTATAAACATTTCAGTGGTGATCCCCATAGAACACTAAAAAGCATTCATTTACCAAATCTGAGAACTGAATATAGGGTATTGATGTTTCATTTTTTTTAAAAGGACATATTTTAAAGGACATAAAAGGACTCTATACATGGATTCCTGTATCATTTGGTTGGCAGTCTGTCATTTATTTTAAGAGTTAACTACTGACATACATCAGTATGGTAGAAGAGAAAGAGTGTAGGATTTGGATCTAAAACAAACTCTGTCATTTTCTACCTATGTGATCTTGGACAAGTCACTTAAACTCATCTGGGTCTTAGAGACTTAATCTGAAAAAAAAAGTGTGCTCCATGTTTCCTTCTAAATCTTAAGCCTATCAACCATTTCATACCTACATACACACATACATGTTTATCTGTGTGTCTTTGTGTGTCTCTGTGTGTATGTATTTACATATATGCACACTCATACATGTAAAACCACATATATAGATATGTGATTAAATCTGTATAGGGAATTCCTGATAAGGAAACTCCCTCTTGTAAGGCAGTTGGGAAACTTGAATTGGGCAATGAGGAGTAAAGTGACTAACCAAGAAGCAAAGAGCCAATAAATGACAGAGGTAGAAATAGAACCAGATTGACCTGAATGACCTCAGTATTCTATCCAGCCTACCAAAATGCCTCTCCAAATCCATTCCTGAAACCCCTCTAACAAAAACAAACAGAACAAAAATTTATATATGCTCATAGACTAATAATATCTTTGATAACAAGGAACAGAAATATAAAACACTAATTCAATTAATAAAAGTCTGAGCTTATGAATTTGTTACTGTATTTAAAGCCTTATAAAAGTGTAGAAGGAATGGTGATAAAATGGAAATAACTCTGGCTTTTGAGTCTGAAGATCTGTAGTTGAGTCAGCTTTGCAAGTTTCTAGCTATGTGACCTCCTATATAGCTCAGCAACCCCGGATTTCCAGATAATCACTAAGCCCTAGTCAACTTCATTTTTTTTAACTGTAAAAAAAGGGATGGGGAAGAAAGGTGGTGCAGTGAATAGAAAACTGACCTTGAGGTCAGGAGGACCTGAGTTCAAATCCAGCCTCAAATGATTAACACTTATTAGCTGTGTGACCTTGGACAAGTCAATTTCCCCCAATTTCCTTGCCTTCCCCCCTTAAAAAAAGACAAGAAAAAGGGTGGGACAAGAATATTTATATACATCATATGATAGCTTTGTGGATCAGACTAGATGATGTATATTAAAAATGTTACAAATAAATGTATAATTTAAGATTATAAATGATGCATATCAATAAATACCAAATAGTAAGACTTTGTAAATATATACACTATAGCCTTATAAGGGTGAAGTATTATTCATATTTATAGAATATGATAGTATATGTTTGATATTTGATTGATATTATATATATATAATTTATATATAAATAAATTGATATTATAATTTAACTAAAATATCCAGGCTATACCTACCTATTCTATACATAAGCCAGGTTACATTGGTAATATATTTAATATTTTTCTTCTGAGAATTACAAAGAATATTTCTTTATAACAAGCCTGTGATATATTTGATAAATATCTCCCTTTATTAAATGAAATTTATTTATCTTAATTTTCTAAACAAAATTAGTGATAACCATAAGAATTGCTTTAAATTTTATTTGTTATTTATTGTTACACATTCAAAATGTATTTTCAATAATTTTAAAAGCTTTAAAAACAAATTTAAGTTGATAGTTTAATTGTACCCAACATAAATATTGAGAATTAAAATAAATTCTTTAGAATGGAGGTTTGCTTATATGCAGAAAATGCATTATATTCACCTCTAAGTCACATAACTATTCAAAATAATGAATCTAATTCTTGTGGAGGATATTTTTCTATATATTTAAAATTTATACTTACATGAAACATGTTTTAGTTGTTTCCTAGTGTTTGTGCTCATACCATCAAAATAAATTAGCTAAGATAATAAAGGATTGCATATAATCAAAATCTAATATAATCAGTATGGCTAACATTCTTTCTAATGGAAAATTAAATGAAGAAGATCCCTAGATTTTTAAATAAAAGTTTCATATTTATATTTATTAGTAAAATGACCTCAGAGCCAAAAAGACTTAAGTTCAAGCCCCAACTCAGACATGCCAGTTTGTGAGGATGGACAAATCACTTCACTTCCTCAGGCTACTAGGCAGCAGACTAAAATGATAAGGTACTGGGAAGGTGCCATCCTGTCTTGCTAGAGGGAGTTTCCTCTTCAAGAAATTACCTACAGCAATGGATTAACAGGTATTGCCTCTAACAATTTACCTGAAAAAGAATAAGACATGTCCTTTGGGGGGAGGGTGGGATAGAAGGATCAGATCTGTGATATCTCCAAATGACAAAATGAGGTGAAATAATCCCATTATGTTTTAAAGGAAGATAGACAATATCTTACAGCAACATTTGACATAATTTTAAATGTTCTACTTAAAAAATGCTATATTTAAAAACCCCAAAGAAGGAAAAGAAATAGTATGTTAACCCCAAATTAAAGTTAACACAATTTATTTTCATCAATTCTGGGAGAGGGGAGGGACAAGAGAGGTCTTGACAAGAGAGGAGAGAGGTCTTGACAACCTATCAAGACCATACTGAGGTTAAAGTGAAAGAGCTGTTGGTATTCTTGAGTGAGATCAGACTTTTATTTCAAGAATAATAACAAATCATTCCAAGTGAAACAGAAAAAATTAACTGAAAATATTTAATTTGCCTAATAGGCCTTCAGTAATTGCCTTAACTTAGGGGGGCAAGATAGATCCCTGAATTGAACTGTCTGATTTCTTAACATGCATCTCATGGTAAAATCTTGAAATTTTTCACCAGATGAAATAACAATTGAGAAATCCAATGAAAGATGACAGTGACTTCTTCCACCCTATAATTTCATAAAAATTCAACCTGAGCACTCTATGTGCAGCAAGAAAGGGGATCTACCATCAAAGCCAGGGACAACACAGGAAAATAGGTCTATAGCCTCCCACTATGACTAGAGGAGAGGAAAGACACATATAGCCTCTATTTAGAGCAGTCCTGCATAATCAAAGAGGGCCTACAATATTTAGTAATAGGAATCCAAAATATCTAGAAGGCTGAAGGATAATCATGCAGATTCATAGACTCAAAGGAAAAAAAATGATTTCCATAAGGGCCACGTGAATTCTTAGAAGAAATGAAGCAAGAGAGAAAAAAATGTAATAGAAGTTCTTGATGAAATAAATAGAAAAATAAAATTACCTAGAAGAGGAAATAATAAATCTCACTCAAGTAAAGATCCTCTGAAAACCAGAATAAATCAAACAAATATCAATAGCTCCATGAGATAGCAAGAAACAGTAGAACAAAATCGAAAGACTGACTTTAACAAAAAAGAAAATGCAATATTACCTGGCATAAGAAAGATTGAACTGGAAAAAAAAGTCAATGAAAAATCATTTAAAATCACTGGATTCCCTAAAAACCATGTTTTTTTAAGGTAGGTAGTAAGTATGAAATAAAAAATGAAAATCAATCAGTAACTCAAAGAAACCCCACAAGGAATATTCTTAGGAACTCCATAAACAAAATCCAGAGTGCCCACATCAAAGAAATAAATATCCTAACCTTTAAGAAACAACTCAAGTACCAAGGAACCACATTCAGGATGATGCAATGATGAAAAAGAGAAATTCCGAAATACTAAAAAAAGATGTAAATTGAATTAAACTTAATCCTCAATCCCAGATAGCAGAATTAAGATGTGGAAAATATAGTTATGCAAATTCAATGAATCATAAAGAACTTCCTAATTACTCCAGTGGACAGTTACATGGTTTAATGGATAGAATGCTAGAGACTTAAGATATGAATTCCAATCTTCCCTCTTACATCCACTAACTATATGATCCTAGGAAAGTAACTTAACTTCTTTGTGCCTTGTTACCCTCAGAAACAAAATGAGGAGATTGTATTCAATATCCTTTAAATCCTCTTCCAGCTCAAAATCTATCATTTCATGACTATATAATGTTTTAATGGGTCTAGAATTTCATTGTTTTGGTATTCCCTCCAATGATGTAGTAGTAACCCATCCTTTCCTGCTGTATTTTGTCTCAAATATTACCCCATAAATCTAATGCAAAGAGTAAAATATACTAAGGACATACCTTGTGTTCTTCCAGTATTGAAGGACACTAATTAGAATTGTTTAAAATTTTTTATTGGAAACCTGGTAGGGCATCAACTTTCTCCATGACTGGAAATCATCAAGCAGAGTTAGCATGAATGGATGACAACCAATATTATATGTTATGGAAGAAAAAGTCCAATTCTATAACCCTAACCTTCTATGAGTGTAATGATGAAGATGGTGATGGTGGTGACACTTTTGATTATAATTTAATACATAAAGAGCTCCCTGTTTAACTTCAAAAATATTTAATGGCTTATTTAAAATTTCCTATTGACACCTTGATGTTATTTTGTTTAAAAAATGTGTGGATAGGCCATTTATTTAGATTTTTTACATCCTAAACTGTTTAAGAATCTGCTTGTGTCACTCTATTCATTAGTAGAAAATGATTCCTATTGAGTTCTGAGATGGTCTAGAAGATCTGCAATTTCAGAAGAATAATAAATACAACATGAAGACTTCTAAAAATGACCTTTTGCCAAGGCTGTCTAAGCAATTGTAAAAATAAAGACAAATGGTAAATGGAACTATTGAGAAAAGAATTATAGTAACTAGCTGTGCATCTTTCTGAAAATGACAGGGAGAGGAGGATCAGATTATTTCCACTCCTTTGTTGGTTCTTCTTTGTCAATTCATACTGACTAAGGCATTTTTTTCTAAAACAACACGCAGAAATCCAAACTCTCAATATACTAAAGGTGAAATCAATATTTTATTTCTCTATACATTGGTACAACATGATTGACAATGAAGAGGACAGGGAGGAGATATTTAAAAGGCATATGGAAACATTTACAAAAATGTAAACAATTAGGGGCGGCCAGGTGGCTCAGCGAGTAAGAGTACTGGCTCCAGTGTTGGGACGACCTGGAGATCGAATCCCTGGCTCAGACACTCAGCACCACACCCAGAAATAACTGGCCGTGTAACCTTGAGCAAGTTACTTAACCCTGATTGCTTAAAAAAAAAATGTAAACAATTCTTGGGATAATTTTTGGTAATGTTAGGCTTCAAATTTGCAAAAGCTTTCATAATGAAACCTCAAATCAGTTTGAATTTCCCTAGGTCTGATGACCAACCAAATCCATAGTCTAATCAATTTTCCTACTTGTTTGTCAATGTCTACCCCCAAAAAGAGCTAAATAGCTATGTTTCTATTGAATCAGAAGTAACTGAAAGACCAGATCATTCTAGGCCAATTTGATTCATGGCACTTCTAGTGGTAAAAAACTAGAAATTCAAATACTTTAATTCAAGAAATGTCTGAAAAAGTTTTAATGAACTAAGTGACCATATCTTTCATGCCTTGAGACACACGAGAAGTGACATTTTACTGTCAAACAAAAACCACTAACAAATTACCACTTTAAAACTTACCTACATTAACCTGAAAATAGGTCATTTCCTCCTTAAGAAATGACATGAGATATCTATTTAAAACAAAATTTAAGTAAAGACCAAAAAGCATGTAAACCAATGCATTAAGCAGGGTAAGTAAAGTTAAAGGAGAAAAAAATTAGTCGATTTTATTTATCAATTTCTATGTAACAGAGAAAAAAAGTAAGTTAGAATAAATGAGTTCTAGGATTTAATATTTGAATGTTTTCCCACCATTACTGCTGGTCAAATGAAAAACTTTATGTAAAAATAAAACTTCAGAAAAATTTTCATTACTCTAGACACCCTTTCTGAGTTTCTATATAGTAGTATCAAAGGTAAAGATGAGCTATACATCCTTATTTATTATTCTGAGGGGATTAATATGTGATTTTATATTTTGCATCCACATGGGATTTTTCAATGTCACAAACATGGAGTTTACAACAAGCAAAAGGATAGAATAATTTTCAATTTTGTGATACACTCTCTTGATTAATGATTATCTAAACTATATTGCTAACACTTCTGACTTTATTTTTGACAGCATAGGAATAAATGATAAGCAGAATCTATCTAAAATCATCAGCAAGCATTATCTGTATTGGAATAAGCTAGAAATCTTTCAAAAAAGATTAGAGGTAGAGAAAGGATGCCCATCACTACAGCTATTATTGAATATTGTTCTATAAATGCTAGCAATAGCTAACAGAAAATGAGCATAGTAATCTAGTGTTCTACAACCCAAAAATCCCAAATATTTTGGGGGGAAAATCACTATTTGATGAAAAATTGCTGGGAAAACTGGAAAGGAATTTGGCAGAAACTAAGTATAGACCAGCATCTCAAACCACATACTGAGATAAGATCAAAATGGGTACACAATTTAGAATAAAGTGTGATATCATAAGCAAATTAAAGATGTATGTAAAATTTTAACTGTCAGATTTATGGATAAGAGAAAAATTATGAATAAATTGAGAGCACTGTAGATATGAAATGGATAATTTTGATTACATCAAATTAAAAAGATTTTGCATAATCAAAACTAATGCAGCCAACATTAGAAGGAAAGCAAGAAACTGGTGGGAAATATTTTACATGTTGTCTGATTTTTATCAGCCTCATTTCTCAAATATAAAGAGAACAGAGTCAAATTTATAAGAAGATGAGTCATTTCCCAACTGATAAATGGTCAAAAGATGTGAAAGGCAGTTTTCAGAACAAATCAAAGCTACCTATAATCATGTGAAAAATGTTCTAAATTACAATTAGTATTTCACTATTAATGAAACACAAATTAAAATAACTCTGAGATACCACTTCACATCTATTAGATTGGATAATTTGACAGAAAAGAAAAACAATGAGTGTTGGAGGTGACATGGAAAAATTGGGACACTAATGCTTTGTTGCTTTAGTTGGGATCTAATCTAATCATTCTGGAGAGCAATGTGGAAGTATGCCCAGAAGACTATAAACTCTGCATATTCTTTGTCCTAATAGTACTACTGATGCCTGTACCCAAAAGAGATAAAAGAAAAAGGACCTATATGTATTAAATATTTATAGCAGTTCCTTTTAGTGGTGACAATGAATTAGAAATTTAGGGTATGTCCATTAAATGAATAATGGCTGAACAAGTTGGGGTATGTGATTATAATGTAATTCTATGTACAATTTGGATTTAAAATAGGGAGAATTGTGTGAGAACATTAGTTTCACTCTCTTCCAAAGTTATCAGAGTCCAGTGACAAAAATCAAGATCAGTTCCTTAGGAATCAGTGGATGACCATAATGTCTTTGATGTCTGATCAAATTTTATGCACTCTCTGGTTCATGCTTCTACTGCAGTCACAGCCTCTTGGAACAAATTGTTCACATTTGCCTATTCTGCCACAGAAGTCTTCACATTGCTTGGGTAGACACCCCACTAAACCACCAGTGTATTTGAAGCCCATTGGTGACCTTCAATGCTATGATGCAATAGTATTGTGCTAAAAAAAAGAATGATGAGCAGTATACTTTCAGAATAACCTGGGAAGGCTTAAATGAACTTAAATAAAGTGAAATGAGCAGGACAAGGAGACAGTAGCAGCAATATTGTATTACAATCAGCCATGAATGACAATCTATCCTCAGCAATATGACTTCAGACAATTCCAAAGGACTAATAATGAAAAATACTCTCCACTTCCAAAGAAAAATCCAATGAAATCTGAATGCAAATTGAAGCATACTTAAAAAAAAATTCTTCATTACTATTTGTTGTTCTGCATTTTCTTTTGTAACATGGTTAACAAGGACATTTTTGCATGACCACACATGTATGATAGATGTCTAATTGCTTGCCTTCTCAAGGAGGGGGGAAGGAAGGAAGGAATTTGGAACTCAGGATTTTGAAAAATTAATTTACATGTAACTGAGGGAAAAAAAGTAAAATATTTTATTTTTGTTGGTATTATGCAACATTTAAATAGTTAAAAAAAACTTTAGTATAGACAATATAATCATCTATAAACTTCTTACTATCTTTAAAAGCAGAGTTTAAAAACATAAATTTATTGGGAGCAGCTAGGTGGTGCAGTGAGTAAATCACCAGCCCCAGAGTCAGGAGTACCTGAGTTCGGTTCCAACCTCAGACACTTAACACCCGCCCACACACACACACACACACACACACACACACACACACACACACACACAAAAGACTAGCCGTGTAACCTTGGGCAAGTTACTTAACCCAAACTGCCCTCCAAAAAGCAAAAAAAAAACAAAAAACATAAAATTATTTTTAATTATAAATCCATGGTTCAGTGATACTATGCTCCATATTTTCATGTGACATACCTGGAACAATTAGCAATTTCCATGCTTGGGCCCTCACACTGCCAGCCTCCACACTGAGGAGAAGGATTATCACAGGAACGAGTTCGACAGAGGCAAGAACCAACCATATTGCCATCTGTATGACTACAGGGTATCCATGGTGACCAGGCTCCATAATTTCCATCCACTGTTAAATTCCTTGTCTAGAAATAAAATTCAAATAAAGGCACCATGAACATTCAAGATTTTTTTAAGATAGAAAAATGAAAAAAGCATCATGTAAAATGACCAGATTAGGTTAAAGATTTTTAAAAAGAGAGGAGATTTAAAAGAGGTGTGAGAGTTAAAACAGTAAGATTTGTCACTATACCAAACAGGTCACCTTACCTATATATTCTTGAAGACAATTATACACTAGAATACGAATGCAGATCAATAAGGAAGGAGATAGTGCTAACTACTCAACATAGAGAATTATTAAGGCAATTTGGCCCATTCACCATAAATTATAGTCTCAGAGAGTTGTGTACTGAAAGATTAAAAATTTGCCTGGTCATATAGGAAACTTCAGAGGTAAAACACAAATCCAGGACTTCCTGGATTCAAGACCCACTCTATATACAGTATACTATGCTATGCTGCCTCTCTTTTTTGAAAAGTATTTTTATATCCAGGTTTCTTGCTTGGTAGGTGATTGTTATATTGGCATTATGATGGAGAGTCTAGGGCCATGAGGTATGATAAGAGATGAGCAACTGTCATTATTACAGTTCATCTAACAATAAGATAGCTGCTTTAAGTTGTCTCATAGATTAAAAAAAAATGTTGGCCTGTAAGGTGTGCTAAAATTCCAATGTGTTCCAAACTGTAGAACTTAAGTCCCAATATATAGGATTTCCTAAATAAAAACATTTTTGGTCTAATTATTTTCTTTTATCATGCCTCTTTCCTGTCATGCCTAATATAAAGGAAATTATAGTGATTATGATTTTAATCTGGATTACTTTCAACACATTATTCAGAATATTCTCTCTCATATTAGGTTAACTATGTTGTTGATTAAAAAACATTTTAGAAAAGGTGAAAGCAGTAGAACATATATATATATATATATTTTTTTTTTTTCTCACTGAAGGGAAAGAATGAGGAAGTGTAAAATTTCATAACTTAACTGTTTCTACATTGCACCATGAACATAAGCAAAAGAATTGCTCCAAGGTAAGTTTACTCCATTTGCTATATGTGTGTCCAATACCTGGAATTCAATTTTAGCCTATATTTGTTACATAGTTTGGAAAAAGAAGAAGCCTAATTACACTCACATAGTATGCATCTACTATAACTCCTGATGCTGGTCATACTCCATCCATGCCAACAAAAGTTCCATCTCTTAACTAGTAATTACATTTCTTAAGATTCATCTTTCACGTACTATAGTATTCCAAGGAAGAGACAAGCTGATGTTGTTTTAAATATAGCTGAAAGAGCTGCAATTCATCATTTCCAAATACTGCTGACATGTGTTTATTGGAAATAACACATCATTCTTTGTGCAGGAAAGTGGAGCTGAACTGGGCTTTTGCTCTGCTGTTTCTCCCAATACAACAGGAAACAGTGATTTCCCATTTAATGTCAAGAGTGTTCATTCTCTCTGACATGGCTGGGTAGTAGACCAGAGATAACATGTCCCTGGTCCAATTAATGTCAGAGCTATGATTACATTTCTCCTTTATTTTCAGTGTTCAAACATGCTTGATTCCACTGAGGTTGCTGAAAATCTTGAGTACCAAAACACAGCTTGTTCTCTTCTTTAAGAAGCAATAGCAAGGTAGACAGACAGGTAATGTGACTGCACCATCTCCTCAGGCAATTCACAATGTTTCATCTGATCCTGCTGAGGGGGCAAAGAAGGCAGCAAGACACAGATAGACTTGTCCCATGGGGAAATTGTGATGGAAATATCTCAACTTCAAAAGCCCCTTGTCACGTTTCCCTGACTAAACCAGGAATGAATGTGAATGGTCATATGATATTCTCAGGTTCTCTCCATAGGACATAGCAGAAGATATTTTCTTTTGATAGCTTCAGTTCATACTAAAAAGGCATCCAATCCATTATCTCTACCTCTGATGATCCTCTGTTGTTCCTTATGGGAGATGTTACATGTAATTGGAGACATCTAAAATTTAAATCAAATCAATTTCATAGCACTCACATTTCTACTTGCTCCCCAAATTGTTTTCAGGGAGTATGAGGGATGAATTATTTAGACTTGCACTAGCTTTACTTTAACTGAACATAGTACTTTTTTGAAAAATCATCATGTGCATTCACAATGCAAAATCCCTCCTGCTGTATAAGTGGTATTATGATCATTTTCAGAGTGAAACAAGTGAATCAATTGTTCATTGAGTCAGTGATATATAATAATAGTAATTAGGCAGATTGATGTCATATTAATAAAATATAGAATTGATAATAGTAATTAGGCATATTGTTTGATATCATATTAATAAAATACAGAATTGGTTATAATTATGCAGCATTCTAGTGGTTACATACATACTGATTATTTGCCATTATTAAGTGACTTTCCCCTCAGAGGAAAATGTGTATACTTTTACTAACAATTAATTCTTTACTTTCCTATCACATTTAAAAACTTTCTGTATTCCTTTATTGAGAGAAATAATATTTTTGCTACTATGTTTTTTATTTTCTTTCTTCTATTTAAATGTGACATGTGGCATACTATCCTTCAGAGAATCACATTGTGATTTGATTAAGTTTTGTCTCTCTTCATATCTTACAAATAATTTTTGAAATGGCAGGTTGTTGGGGGAGGATAAGAAAGAGCATAGAAGGAAAGTGCTGCAAAGCATAGGAGAGTCTGTGTATTCCTCATTCCTTCCTCCAATAGGATTGGAGCTAGATGACCTAGAAAGCTTCTTTCAACCCTTGGACACTATGGCTCTAAGTTCCAATGCAAATTTTTTTTAAGCAATTGGAGTTAAGTAACTTGCTCAAGGTTACACTGCCCGTTATTTCTGGGTGTAGTGCTAAGTATCAGAGCCCAGATTCGATCCCAGGTCATCCCAACTCTGGGGCCAGTGCTCTTACTCACTGAGCCACCTGGCCACCTCCCAGTGCAAATTTTAAACTCAAGGTGGTAGTATGTTAAAAAAAAAGTAAAATGAAACATCATAATGCCAGAATGAAATTTGATGTGTCAGAGATACCTTGTAAAGATGGAAATAATCAAAATAGATGTTTTTGTTCTAACCATGAGGAAACCATTCAAAGTTTTTTCATGAAGTAGAACAAATGTAGGGTTCATGCAGACAAAGGAGATGCAGACCTATTAGAGTAGAAGCTTAGGAAATCATAGGTGTAGTGGGAAAACAGTATGATATAATGAAAAGAGCACTGGTTTTGAAATTATAAAACCCAAGGATCCAGCCCTCTTTTCCACTTATTGTGCAACATTGAACATCTTTTTGCATTTCAGTTCATTTTTCCCATGAAAAAAATGAAGCCATGGGACAAGATTAGGGTTCTTTACCTGGTAGCTCATGGATAGAATTAAAGGGATCCTTAAAGCTGAACCAAAAAATACATCTTTATTTTTACTAAACTATATCAAAATATAGCATTTACTTCAAAATTTAGATGGGGCAGCTAGGTGGTGCAGTGAATAGAGCACCGGCCCTGGAGTCAGGAAGACCTGAGTTCAAATCCAGCCTCAGACACTCGACACACTTAACTAGCCATGTGACATTGCACAAATCACTTAACCCCAACTGCCCCCCAAAAAGCAAAAACAAAAAAATTAGATATGCAATTCTGAGAAGGCGCATAAAGTTTTCATTGGACTGCCAAAAGTTGCCATTGTTCAGTCATTTTCAGTTGTGTCCAACTCTTCCTGGTCTCAGTTGAATTATTTTTGGCAGAGATCCTGGAGAGGTCTGTCACTTCCTTCTCTAGTAGATGAGGAAACAAAGGCCAAAGGAGTTACATGACTTGCCCAGGCTCTAACAGTAAGTAAGTATCTGAGGCTGGATTTCAACTCAGGAAAATTAGTCTTCCTGACTCCAGGCTCTATTCTCTATTCACTGTACCACCTAGTCGTCCCAACCTGCCAAAAGCATCTATGAAAAAAGAGAAAAGTCCTGAACCCCTAACCTAGATGATTGCTAAGCTCTAATATACTATAACTAATGTACATTGACAAAAAATTGAGGCCTACAATGGTCAGTATGTTATATATTATACTGTCTTCTTCCTATGGTAAAATATTTTGTCTACATATATTTGACTACACTGGAAAACTCATTGTACTTGATGGGATTATGTTAAGATTATTATGATTATCTACTTAGTCAAATGGGTTAATGTAGATAAAATACAAGTTTATTTTGACATACCATCCAATTACAGTATTCATGAAAAAGGCACAAAATATGTCATCATAAAAACATTGGGGAATAGAAAAATGGATGTTATAGTAATGTTGGCAATGGGAGCAGATGTTATGAAATTGCCAATGAATGTGACAGTGAAGGGTAAAACAATGCTGAAGCAACAGCTGCCTATTGGAATAATTGTTAGATGTCAAAACCAAGGATTTATATCTACACATTTGAGTGAAAGATTGACTAAATGCCATTTGGAATCAGAGACCAGGTGTTCTGTAGAAAAGAAGGCTACTTGTCTTGTATGCAGAAAAGAAGCATTTGACACCAGAAATGAAGAATATCATCAGAGAAATGAATTCTGAACATGTACAATGGCATAAAAACTGGAGGGCCTAGATACAAGAGGGTCAAGTCTTTAACTCCAGGAGCAATTAGAAATCTTAAAAATCAAAATAGGTCTTGGCAGGAAATAATGTTTGAACTCTTATTGGCATTTTTTTAAGCCTAGAGGAACATTGCTAAAGGAAGCTAAAAAGGTTTTAAAGATGCCTGAAACCTTACTGAGAAGTGAAGAATGCCTATCTGTCCAAAGCTAAAACCTACACTATGATTAGTGAATGTAGAAGCCAAAGCTTTTGAAGAAAGCTAGGATAGTGTTTGATTAAAGTAGGAAAACACAGTCCCCAATCTGAATGTGATTGTGGTCAGTTTAGTTTATTTAATTTGGAATTGTGTAATTATGACTTACAGACACATCAAGGAATCTTCCCTCCCCTTTTTCCTTGGTCTATAAGACCCACTTACGTTTCAGGAAACCAAGATACCTTGGAAGAAGAGAGAGTTAGAAGTGAAATTTGGTAAATAGGGAGTATACTAATTCCTTTCCATTAGAGTCAACAAAACCCCTATGAAATGTCTTTTCTGTGCCAATGGCGGGGTAAGTAGAAGGCAGGTAAGAATAAAGACAAGGAGCTTCCAGTATCTTCAACCACTTGCCACCAGGGTTATAATTGCCTATTTGATCTCCTTTATAGGTCACTGTCTTCTCATGAATGCTACATAAACAAAGGAGTTAAACATCATGGGTATTTAATCTGGAAAATGCAAAGTACTTTTTTTAACCTTTTTATCAGTAGAAGAATCATCTCTATCCTTTTTTGCCTAATATAGGGCTTTGTCTTTTTCATTGACTTGCAAGGACTCAATAAAATAACTGTCATTATCTAGTGCCTTTGCTTAAGATGGCCTGAAAAGGGTTCATGGTTGTTGTGTTTAAAATTGATCTGAATTTACAGGGACCCTTTAAATTTTAAGAACTACAGCTAAAAAAATAGGAGTTTCTATATTCGATTTGGAAACCACGAATGTCAGGTTCTGCTTTTGGGACTGGCAAATGTATAAAAAAATTCAATTCTTAATTAGCAATATTCATACCAACTTTCCTAAGTAATTTGTCTCTGTTTATTTTGGTGATATTTTTATATTTTCTTGCTACAAGCAAAATCAGATTTCCCACAGAAAGGAAGTGTTAACCCAGTTGTAGCACTACAATTTGTATAATATGTTGAGGAAATGCATTTTTCATTGGTCAAAGAGAAAATTCTTAGAATTTATTTTAGGAAGACTGACTACAAATGTACTCCAGTGGTATCTGGGGTTTTCTGACATCCATTGTTTCATTTTCTCAGAGACAGTTTATACTGTAATGTAATTATCAGAGCCCCCATTCAATTTTTTTTCAGATAACAAAAATAAAGTGGGGCATTAGATACTAATATTCTCAATGTTTCCCCAGGTAATTTGAATTATATAGCAAAAATAGCTCAATACATTATTTATAATGAAAGTATTAAAAACATCATGGCAGATTCCTTGCCCTGCAATGGAATTAGAGAAAACAGTGAAAAGTAACAACGATAGATATTTGCACAAGAATATGGTGCAGTTTTGCTAAAGGGGATTATAGAACTCCAAGGTTCTAATGTTTATAAGGGTGAATCATGATACCCATTCAAAACAGAGAAGTCTCTTGGTCACATGATATCCAATTAGTAGGGAATTTAGGAATGTTCTGGGCAAAAGGTTTAATCTACTGTCAACAGTGGCAATCTTATTGGATAGACAAACCAAATTCCATGTTGTGTAAAAGGCTATTTTAAATGGTAGTGAGCGCAGAAAGCAAAGTCCTAGGGGTTTCTGAAAAATCCTCCTTGCTGTTTCCCATGAGGACTTGGTTCTAAGAAGTGATCAGTTCTGTGAGAGATCTTGTATCATATTTATTTTACACAACACCTTTTATGTCTACAGGTTGCTTAACTCATAACCCTGTCTCTGAAGAGAACTTTGACTTTTACAGGCCAAGTAAATTATATCTAATGAAGAGGTTCAAAGTATAAAAAAAAAATAACATTGGCATCAAAATAATAAGGTATAAAAGAAAGAAAGAAGGAATAGATTTCAAATAAATCACTAGGAGAAAGTTTGTATCCTAATGGCATACTGATTGGTGTGGGAGAGTAGATTGTGCTTTTTTCATGTGAGGAGCCCCCCAATACAGAAACTCTAATGGTAAGCAAATTCCCTATGACTTCGATTCTTAAAGTATTGCCTGATAGGTTAAATGGCTTATTTGTCTGTCTGTCAATGTGTCTATTTATCTTTCTATGTCTGTTTCTCTGTCACATATATGTGGACATTTGCATCTATCTATGTTTTGTGTGTATATATATGTATATACATAAGTATATGTATATACATATATATATATGTGTTGTTTTAAATTCTACCCTAATTTCTTAGGGTTATTATCATTTCAGGTTAATATAGAAGATCTGAGAGTATAAAAGCACTTCTAGATGGGCACTTTTTTAATATACTTGTGTACAAGTTCTTACATATCTCATTTAAAACAAAATTCGTACTATTGTTTCTGAATCTGAATAGCTAGGACTAGGTTCTACTTAGGGATGGGTGTGTGTGTGTGTGTGTGTGTGTGTGTGTGTGTGTGTGGTAACAAGTCTTTTGAAGCTTTTTATATGTATTTTTAAAATAATTTCTGTTTAGTAATGAAATTAAAAGAATTGAGCAGAAATGAATACAGCCCTACTAACTTTGGAAATTTATGGGTGAAAATGCTTTATTACAAGGTCCTTCTGGTATGCCTTTGGATTTGAGTCAAGAGAGAAGAGTATTACTATGAATCTTTTTCAGGAGCAATTAATGTTTGAGCACTATTATTTTGAGGGGAAAAAGATCTTTGAAGCCTGATTATCACTAATACAATCTTGCTTTTGAAAATGTAATATGCCAGAAAACCTAATCCAGATGATCAAATGTGTCACTGGCACTTTGTTTACATCCAGGATAGGGTAAAAGTATGAAGGTGCATTTGCAAAACTAGAGAAATTCTGCAGTAGAAACTGAATTTCTTATTACAGCACTACCTTTCTTCAGATACAGAAGAAATGAAGTACTATGTGTTCTAACTTGGATGTATGCTCTAAAGTCGAGGAGGTGTTTGTTCATTTTAAATATCACTTAAGTTCCTTTTGTTGACAGCTCCTACTCTACAGGTATATGACATAGGGAAAAGCTTGTTTTACTATGTAGAATAAACATTTCTACCTCTTGGAACCTCTAGCTTTTTGTTTTGTTTTGTTTTGTTTTTGTTTTTTTCCCAAAGCTCAGCTCAAGTACCATCTCTTACAAGACATCTTTTCTGATTCCCCCTTAGCAGCTGCCATATGCCCAAATAACCTTATATTTATTTTGTACATATGTTGTATTTACTTTTAGGCATACAGATTAGTTTTTCCAATTGAATGGAATTTCTTTGAGGGCAGACCTTTCTATTTTGTCTCTGTATCAAGTCATGCTAATACACAGCAGGCCCTTTAGGAATGCTTGTTTGTTGATTAAAGAAATATTAGGTTATCTTCAAGTGACTTTCTTAAAAACAAATCATACTCCCCATTGTTTCTATTAAAATATTAAAATATAGCACATGTCCTGTTGTTTCCATACATGCTATCACCCACTGAATGTGAAAACATCTTGGTGTCACATAATATTCTAACCTGTTGCAGGATATTAGTCAAGTCCCCTTAAATGTCTGGTCTTCAGTTTCATTTATAAAATGAAGGGACTGGATCATCCCCAAGATGATTTCTGTCCTAAAAACCTATGGTTATAATTTAGTATAGTTCCAATAAGTATCTGATTATTATATACATAAATGGGGCTGTCCTGAAAATGCAAATTACTTTTTTGTTGTTGTTATTTTGCTACCCATTGGTAAAATGAATCTCTCTATGGTATGGCACATCAGACCATGCATAACACACATGCACACTAATATCCTTGTTAAGCAACATTAAAGATTATGGCAGCATGTACATCTTCTGTGTAGTACTAGGGATATAAAGACTTAGATGAGGTGCAAGCTGCTTAAAGTATTTTAAAAAGACCGTGATGTTCTCAGTTACAATTTTAAAAGTAAACAAGAATACTATTCAATATCTCAGTGAGAGATCATCCTGTAACCAGGACTATAAGAATCCATAAATACTAATGTTTTCTTGATAGATAAACCATCTTAAATCCAAGGTCATTAGCACATGTTTCTTTTTTATACATTTCTTTTTTTTTAATTCAATCTTATTTTCTATTTCAAATTATCTCCCTGCCCTCTTCTTCCTCTTCCCATTGAGAAGGCAAGAAAATACAACTTATTAAAAACATTTATAGTCATACAAAACTAATTTTCATATTAGACATTTTCCCATACAAAAAAAAGCAAAAAGAAAAAAGATAGAAGAAAATATGTTTCAGTCTACACCCTGAGACCATCATTTCTCTCTAGAGGTCAAAAGTATATTTTATCATGAGTCTTTGGAATTGTGGTTGTTCATTGTGTTGATCAGAGTTACTAGATCTTTCAAATTGATGTTCTTCACAATATTGCTATCACTGTATATATTTTTTCTCTTAGTTCTGCTCACTTCAGTCTTTATCATTTATACAAGTCTCCCCAGAAGATAACTGGCACAGTAGATAGAGTGCCAACACTAGAGTCAAGGAGACCTGAGTTCAAATTTAATTTCAGATATTAAATAACCCTGGGCAAGTCACTTAACCATTGCATGCTTCAGTTTTGTCCTCTGCAATGGGGATAATAATAGCATTTATCTCCCGGGGTTGTTCCTAGGATTGAATGAGATATTAATTTTAAAGTATACAGCACAGTACCTGGCACATAGTAAGTGCTCTATATTTTAATTGTTAGCTATTATTATTCTTAAGTTTTTCTGAAACCATTTATTTAATTTTTACATCACAATAGAATTCCATCACATTCAACAAAAAGCTTAACTACTTGTATGGTTATTGTTTTTATAGATGAAAATGTTGACCAAGCACAAATATAATGCATATCGCTTGTTTCTTTATACTCCCATTAGATAGGTTGTACCAATGGTAGCTGGAGAGTAGATAGCTATCAAATTAGTTCCTATTGGGGAGAAAAAACATGGCTGACATTTAGCCTTTTCCCTATTGATTTGCCTCCCCTGTTTCCAATTGTTTGCAATCCAATAAAGAACTGCTATAAATATTTTTGTACAAATGGGTCTTTTTCCTCCTTGATATATTTCTTTGAGATATACAGTCCTTTGACTATTTTTTTGAGATATAGGCCAAAGGGTATATTCAGTTTTATAACATTTTCAGGCATAGTTCCAAACCACTAGCAATGTTTCTGATGGCTCACACAGAATCACTGATTTATAAGTACTTAGAAGAGACCTTAGAAGTTATTTAATCTGACCCCTCCATTTTACAGATGAGGAAACTAAGACTTAGGGGAATGAGCTAACTTGCCTAATGTCATGCAATTAGCTAGACAGTCAGGATTTAAAATTAGGTCTTCTAATGACAGATCCTCTGCCCTTCTCCACTATACCACACTGACTCTACTTCCACACCTGACATATCAGAAGTCCTTGTCAGGCTATAAAATTCTTCAGCTAATGTATTGTTGATAAAGTTTCATTTCATTTATCTTGAGAAATGGTTTTGCTAATTAAATTTTTCCACTTTCTCAAGAAAAATGAGAAAAAATAATATACACAGATGCCATTCAGATGTATTTTAGAAGGTTTTTTTTTACATCAGTAGCTAGTCTTCACCTTTCAACATTAATAGTAACATCCCTCAGCTGCCTCATCTCTTTGTGTCAGGAAGGATTTTTAAAGGGCATAATTAAAAGATAGCAGGTTGCAAAGTAATCCAGCGTGTTCCATCCACTGCAGGTAAGTCTACACAAACCAGAAAGATATGTCCTTTCCTTCATTGTGTTTTGCTCAAGGTTGGTGATTTCCATAATTTATTTTGCATTGCTTGCTTCTAAGTCAAGTACAATATCCATATTCCTGACTTATCAGAGGCATAGCATGATATATGTTCAATTAAATTGAATGAGAAGGTACCAATGGATTAGCACAAATCCATCACCTCTACTGGAAAAATAACTCAAGTTTTGCATGTTCTACAGACAGTTGAATAAGTAGTATTATTTTCATATGCAAAGGACAGGATACTATGCTTTTTTTTTTCAATCAGGGATAACTGAAGAAACAGCTCCTAAGACATTGATGCTTCCCACTGTCCTTTGATATGTTTGGAGGCATAGAAAAAAGTAGCCTCTCCCTAATAGGATCCAACTTGCTAGTTTACTATCCAGCCATTGTTAATATGCATTTCCAGTGGGAATATACAGATACAAGTAATATACACTATACATATGGACATTTTCATCTAATAAGCCACATAGGAAAGTTCAACTTGTTGTAATCATCAAGTCATACCTTTTACATTAATATTTAAGTTCTTCCCATTTCATTAAACTTGTTTTCTTAAATTACCAGTAATAAAAAAGAAAAAAAAATCTTTGTTATCTCTGGACTTATTAACACATTTATAATCTGTATGTAAATAGAATTACCTTCCTTATTAAAAGGAAAGTCCATAACTCTTCTGGGCATAAACAATCTGGCAGGAACTGAAGTGGATGGGGCTTGTGATGAGCAGGGAGGGGAAGAGGAGAAAGACTGGATGAGCTGCATTTGAGTTTTATATTTCTATAGGGGAAATTCTGATAATTCTCCTCTCCTTTGAAAAGTTTTATTGAGAGGAGGAACAGGGTGGTTGATATGAGTCCTAGAGAGGAGACAGGTCCCCTTAGGAGAAAACATACCTGTAATTTACATTAGGGAGGAAGTATATAGTGGAAAGAACCATGAATTAGGAGTCAAGACACTGGGATCCTAGACTCAGCTCAATTACTCACTAGCTCTGAGAACTCAAGCAAACTGCTTAACTTCTCTGAGACTCAGCTGATTCATCTCTTAAATTAAGGATTCTGACCAGTCCTTTTCTAGCATCCTAGGCATATCTAATGTTGTCTTTTGTGCTTATGTTATCAGCAGATTTATCTGAAGCAACACAGAGGATTTTTATCAGTTGATTCCAAGTTTACAAAGGTTCATATAATTAAGAGTAATTTCAAAAAGCAAAAAACAAACTGAACCTTATTTTGTGAATAAACTCAAATTCCATTATCTCTCAGATTAAGATTGTTAATAAGATCACTAGAAACACAAGTTGTTAATTGGACACTACTAACCACCTTTGTTCTTATTGTTCAGCTTTGAATATTGTTGGAGGAAATAGTGAATCTTTGTGACTTGAGTCTACTATAAACTCATACAATCCAAAGTCTATTAAACTGAAGAATGTTGACATCTTATTGACTCTCACCCTCATCACCAACAATGGAATTTTCAAGCCATTCTTTTCTGCCTAACCCCTTCCCCCAGTTCCCTACTTTAGCACTTGTCCAATTTGTCTATGTTGTAACCAACCCCTTCTTAACTGGTTTCTATCACCAGCACTTTATTAAATAATCTCTCCCCTCCTCTAATTTCTTTCTCGTTACATAAACTATTTTCTTTTCTATATACTCACACTTCTTGATCATTTTCTATGGCATGTGACACAGCACCTTTATTAGTACTCTCTTGTCCCTTGGCTTCCATTACGCTGAATGGAATAACAACTTTTCTTACTAGTTCTTGGATTGTTCCTTCTCTATCACTTTAACCAGCTCTTCCTCTTCAGATGATTTAAATGGGAATGTTCTCTGGGGTCTTCTATAGGCATCTTTCTCTTATCTCCTATCACCTTTAGTGATAACATATATCCCCATGACTTCAATTATCACCTGTATCTACATAATAAGTAATTTGCTTTTCTTCTATCTGAGGCCCTTCTCAGAGGTTCATGTCCACATTTCCTATTTCTACATATCTTTACCTAGATTTCCAGCTATAATCTAAAACTCAGTATATCTAAAACTGAGCACATCATCTTTTCCCTTCAATCTGCCTTAATTCAAACTTCTCTTATTTCTAGTAATGTTACTACTGCACTCTCATTCTCTAAGGATTATAACCTCGAAGACATCTTTAACAATTCTCCCCTCTCATCCCACATGGATAATTAATTCTTACAATATTATATCTACCTTAGCCATATAATTCACATCCCTGTTCCATGCCCCTTATCCCTATGCTAGTTCAGGCTTTTGTCACTTCTTGTCTAGGCTGATGTAATAACTTCCAAATGAATATAATAAATGTCATTTTCTAAACCATTCTTTAATTACTGACTGAATAATCCACCTACTGTTATGTTATCATTTTACTCAAAAACCTCAGAAATAGCCTCAGACAAAGTATAAGCTCCAATCCTAGGAATCAAGGCCTTTCACATCTTGCATGTAACCTGCCTTCTTCAGAACTGGGACCAGTGGGTAGAAATAGATTTTAGTTTGATGTAAAGAAAGAAAGACTTTCTAACAATTAGAGATTACAAAAAATAGAATAGGATGACTTCACGGGTAGTCAGTTCCCACTTAGTAGAGATTTTTAAAGCAAAGACTATATGATACTTGGTGGGGAGATTGTAAATGGAAATTATTTATTTATGGATTGGATTTGATGTGTTCTAATGTTACTTCTAACTCTGACATGCTGTGACTCATGGATTTTACATTCTAGAAAAATTGGATTATTCTCTTTTATCCATTCTTTTGTCTCCCTCTAGGATCCTTATTCTTTGGCTTACACTATGACCTATCCTTGGAATAGGTTCCTATTTCCAACTTTTGAAATTACTTCCTTCCCATAAGGTCCAATACAGATGTCCCTCCCAAGAGAGCGTCAGTTCTCTATTCCTCCTAAAATAAATTAATTTCTTCCACATCACGTTTATCATCAGAATTCAAATAAAACTCAACTTTATGGGGTTTTTTAGCCTCTTATATCTATGGGATATTATAGGTAGATGCAGTATAAATCAAGAATGGATAGATTAAACAGCTCATAGATACTTTCCCCCATTTTTGAAGATTAATAGGTACCAAATTTAAAAAAAAATTATTGATCTCTAGAGCAAGAGTGTGAGGTATTATGTGTAAAATAAACTGCTCATAGACATTTTCCCATAGTTTTTATTTTGGGAAGTATCATTATCAATAACATGAGTTAAAATTTTTGTCTTCTATTTTTACATTTCTCAACATTTAATTCTAGGCTTAAAACTATAGCTCCCAAAGGAACTTTATGAATATAGTGTTGTTCTATTTTTAATTTTATGGATTATTAAAGGAGTCTACAGGGAACTTGGTAGATAAGAACCATAATTGAACCCATGGGAAAATGAGACAAGTGACTTATTTCTTTGTCACCACCAATCGATTGCAGAAAAAGTGCTACCATCAATCAGGAAAATCCAAGCGAATTCCTGAAGTAGAAGCCACCAATATCCCTCTCCTATTCCAGACTGATGGCTCTGAACATAGTCAGCATGATATGATGTGACAGTGCTACTGCTTCTGCCTGATCAGCAGTTGCTGCTATTGTAGATTCACTCACCACCAAAGTCTTTGGAAGAATCATATGGTTCAATATTAGAAATAGATATGATTATCAACATAAATATAATACCTCATCATTCCATTTGATGTTGTACCCTAAGGACAATGGAGCATTTCCATCTAGAAATCCCTTGAGAACAGAAGCTGTCATTTTTCTATTTTTAACCATAGTGCTTAGCAGAGTATCTCTCCCATCTCCCCCAATGAGCCAGCATCATAGCAGTTACCAAGCCAGAACTGCTTGGCATTCATTTAAGGCACATCTCTAGAAGAAGACAAGCAAACAAACAAAAGCATGTGAGCAACACTGTTCACAGAGCATGAAGTGGGCAGTGAGATAAAGACTCCATAAATGGATTTAGTAGAATTCAGATTTTCAAGGAAGGGTAAGACTAAGAAGTTTTGGTACAAATATTGTTTGAGCTTAGGAAACAGTGAAATGTGCACACATTTAAGGAGTTCTGGAGATTGCAATGACTGCCCTGGTACTTACTGGACATGTTGAGATACGCTGCTCCCACTGGCTCATGCTCAAGCTCTCCTCCAAGGTAGTGCATTTCTTCATCACCACATCCCAGCCACAGTAAGGATCCTGAGCTCCAATACAAGCACTGCAAATATAAGCCCCAAAGGTCAACAAAAGGGCAGTTTGGTCTGTTCTATGAAATGCTAGCTACATTTTCGGTCCTACTTGTTATGAGCAAGAAAAGGAATAGGAACTGTGTAGGGACAAAGCAAACAAAAGTGTTGCAAAAATTAAAATGGGTTAAACATTTATTTTGCATATTAGAGATGGAGACTGGAAGAACAACTAATTAATAGATTAAAAATCAAGTAGTTATTGCATTTACAAACATGTGACATCTACCACTATATGGGGAAACAACTGGGAGACTGAATAAGTCAGGAAAATTCACATTTTATATAATTTTATATTTTATGAAGTAAGTTCTTCACAATAACTTTGTGGGACAGACAACAAAAGTATTTCTATTCCCATTTTTTTAATAGATGAGGCTGCCAAAGGCTCAAGAGTCTAATCCATGAGTACTTTTTCATTCAATTCAATTTGAACATAAATCATACCATATTTCTAATAATTCAGGGATATGAACAACATACTCAAATTTGAAGTTAGCAACACAAAATAAATATGTGGCCAAGGTCACACTAAAAGTGCCTTCAGTAAAATTTATCTGACTCTAAGCTCAATACTACTTCAACTATACCACCAAATAATATGGATGTTTCAGCTCACATATGTTATCACAACTACAGTCGATGTTTTGCAATTAGCAGGAAATAAAGTCTACCTTTTTAAAATTATAAGTAATTGGAGAATATTTGTGAGAAACAACATAATCACAACTTATATGTATGTACATATATACATACATATATGTGTTTAACAAATTTCCATTTATTGAAATAGTGACTACTTTCAACAGGTAAGAGTCATTTCAACTTGCTTTGTCTTTGTTTACTCATCCATCAAAAGAGCACATGAATAGATGATCACTTCCAGCTCTAGAATTATAATACTTCCACATGGGAATTTTTGGAGAAATTTACAGATCTTAAATTAAAATGTATTTTTAAGTACAGTATAATAATGCCTTTTGTGTATTATGTGTGTTCTGGAATATACAAATTGTTTTCCCTAAGCCGTAAAATCATATTAGACTGATTATAAAGTGTGAATAATTTATTTAATCTCTGTCTAAATGAAAGATTTCATACCCAAAATGGATATTTTGCATGAAGGTCCTTCATACTATTTGCCAAAGGAAAGGAAAATAAGAGATGGAGAGCAAGGCAAAGACAGTTATCAAAAGAAGCAGTAACAAAGTGGTAGTTCAAGGAAGTCAGTATACCCTTCCTTCAAACTATAACCAGTAGGAAAGAATTTTTCAGTTTTGGACTCTTGCCCATACCTAGGCTAGAGTTTTTCTTAGAATAAGAAATACAAATAATCTGCTTTATAGAGAACACATCCAAAGACTCCCAAGCTCAGCCAGACTGTTTTACTATGTAAGCCAGTTTTGTAAGCAGGGACTCTATAGCTCTCTCCCACAATCAGGTGAAATAACATTGTAGAGTTCAATATAGAACCAGTCCCTCCTGGCATATGGCAGATAGCCCACAAAAACAACACATTGATTTGGTGAGAAACATAAGGTCTTGTACTAGAAGTGCTTTCTCTAGTTCCTTTCCATGTTACCATTATGCCCAACATTTATATAAAAGAATACTGTCATTTGGGAACGAGAGAGGAACAATCATCAGCATATTGACAATTCTTGTATCATGTCATTACTTAGAAATTTCCATTCAGTAGTATTTACCTACCCATGTACCTTAGAAAAACAACCACCAAAAAGGAAAAAAATCTAAACTCTCAAACAATAAAAGGAAAATAAAACAATACACAAAAAACAATATCTAGGAACTAAGAGGAAGAAAGGGCAAGGAAGCCAGTGCTATGCAAGTATTCCTCTTCTTTCCCTAAAGGATACAGAACATTTATTTTCAGTAATCACTTTACTACAGAGAAAATTTCCATCAATTCCTTTTTATTTTTAAATGTTCAGGTCCAAAGTCATCATTAATGCAAATACAGTCCCTTTACCACAGAAAAACTGGAATTCATTACATCATTCTATTTGTTTTTGCAAAAGTCTCTCCAATATGACATATAGTGTAGCTTAGAAAGGATTAGACTAGTCCCGCTTTGAGCTCACCTGACAAGATGCTACTATGTAAACATATATTGTGTTTAAATATGTATGTAAATATATATCTAAATTAGCAATAGCATTTTGTGTTCGATTTCACAAATGCTATCAGGAAGCTCAAGATCAAGAAAGGAACTTAGAGAATATCAAGCCCAACCCCTCATTTTATAGGTGAGGTCCAAGAAGACTGTGATTTGCCTGAGATACAGGTTTAGAAGTATCAGAAGCAAGATTTTGAACCCAGGCCCTCTGACTCCAAAGCCAGGGCCCTTTTCCCAGTACAATGTTTCCTCCAGAGATTTGATCTGATCAGGCAAATTTTTGCATTATCCCTATTCTGCCTCCCTATGAAAATCATATTGGATTTGGCATCATATAATGTATGATCTAGGTAGATAGGCCTGAAGCCAGGAAGACTCATCTTCCTGAGTTCAAATCTGGCATCAGATAGTTATTAGCTGTGTGATCCTCGACAAGTTATTTAAACCTATTTGCTTTAGTTTCCTCAACTGCAAAATTAGCTGGAGAAGGACATGACAAACCATTCCAGTCTCTTTGCAAAGAAAACAGAAAATAAGATCATAAAAGTACAAACAATGACTGAAATAACCAAACAACAATAATTTAAGATGCTGTTTCCAAAATAAAGTGAGGGAGATGTACTTATTGATTTAATGAGCTCTCTATATTATATAACAGGCTTCTAGTTATATAATTTTTATCAAATGGTCAACCTATACATGAATATTGGGGAAAACACAATCAGGACATATTTAAAGAGCTATGAAAAGTCATATCAATCAATTTTCATTTGTCAGTTATAAGACAGTTATTAACAAGAATAAAACTCCCCCAGAAAAATGGGAAACAAAATTTTGAAATTCCCTTCATTTTATGCTGTATCTTACTCCACATTCCCCTACAGTTTGAATAGCTTTCAATACCACTGAAACAATATGTTAGTGTTAACTATGGAAGTACTTTTCAGTATTTTAATGAATGATTGCCTGCAATAACATTGCTTTCTTCCTATAGTGACGATTATTCTTCAGAATGTTCTTAACTTTCCATTTAAAGAAAAAAAAATTGAGGGGCAGCTAGAAGGCACAGCAAATAGAGCACTAGCCCTGGAGTCAGGAGGACCTGAGTTCAAATTCAGCCTCAGTCACAATACTTACTAGCCATGTGACCTTGGGCAAGTTGCTTAACCCCAATTGCCCTGCCTTCCCCCCTCCAAAAAGCAAAGAAAAAAAAAATCATTGAATTTTCTTTGGGCCAGATATGTGTGTATAAAGTATTTGCATATGTTTGTATATGCATATACCATCTATGTGTTATATACAATGCACATATGTATCTTAAAATGATGAAAATGTATTTTCATGGTAGTGAAGTAATTTTGATCTATATTATTATTTATTATGGAGTACCTGGTTATTGCCACCTTCCATTATAATATATTATTTCTAGAAGCCAGGACATTTCTCTAAAGAAGTGTGGAAAATTATGGCCTTCTTGACAGCCCTTTCATGGGATTCATAGATATAAGTTCTCTTTGTACCACTTTCATATTTATATAGAAATTTAAAATATCTTTTTAGTGGAAATTCCCAAGGATTCTCTGGTTTAATATGATATTCTGGACATATCTGAGTAGAGAGGATTTTTTTCAGTTGGAAAGTCACTGTGGATTGAGCTTAAAAGTAGAAATGTTGCTGATATGTGTACATGGATTTTATTTATATCTTTTGAATTACAAAATTCTATTTTTTTGTGAATCTAACACAAATTATTTGAGTGAAATAAATGAACAGATGAAATAAAGATACATACTTTCACCTAGATTTTCACACTATTTCTATAAATCTGAAAATAACTGCAGATTCATTCTCCATCCATACTTGGGGTGGGGATTATCAGCAGAACTCCTAGTAGACATACCCACATTGATTAGATCACAGACCTATTGATACTGAAATATTAGGGTACAAATTCATCCCCATTAATTCCAAGGAATACTGGGTAAGCAGCTGCCTTTACTTCAGTTTTTATTTGTTTTTGTCATGAGTTTTATAATACACAGTGTAAATTGTAAGTGTTGCATATATTAACACAATTGTTAAACAATGTTTAATACACATTTATTTTAAAAAATGACTCGTAAGGGGCAATTAGTTGATGCAGTAGCATGCTGGGCTTGGAACCAGGAACACTCATCTTTGTGAGTTCAAATGCAGCCTCAGATACTTGCTAGCTGTGTGATGCTGGCCAAGTCACTTAACCCTGTTTGCCTCAGTTCTATCAAATATCTATCAAATAAGATGCAGAAGGAAACAGCAAACCATTCCAGTATCTTTGTAAAAAATAAATGACTGTTTAATGTTATTATTGTTGTTTTTTAATAAGGTTATACTCTGGTCTTTTTCATGATTATAAAATAGTTTTAAAAGTAAAATCCCTTTTAATCAGTCAGTCAACAAGCATTTGTTAAGAGCTTACAATGTACCAAGCGTTGTGCTCAGTGCTAAGGATACCGACAACAACAGGCCAAAACAATCCATGTCCTCAAAAAGCTCACTTTTTAACGTAGGTGAGGACTTACATATAACTAAGTACATATACGGCAACTGGAGAGTAGATTAAAGATGAAATGTAACCAAGGAAGGAAATAGCATAGTAGCTGTGGGGGCAGGAGCGGGGGCTAAAAAGGCCTTGTGAATTAGGTAAGGTTTGAGGAGACTTGATGGAAGTTAGAGAAATAAAGATGAAGAGGGAGATGATTTGAGGAGGTTTAAATGACAAAAGAGACAGCTTTATATTCAATCTGAGAATTAATAAAGAGCCCTGAAAATCAACTGAGCAGGGGGCTTGGCATGGGCAGAACTATGCTTGTTTATAATAGGTGTACCAAAAAATGTTTGCTGAATAAACTGACAAATGAATAGCAGATATTATAAAAATTGCTGTGTTTTCAGTCCTTTAAATATAAAGTAATAAGCAAGTATATAACAAAGTAGCCCACAGTATCCACAGAAACTGGCAGTTTGGAAGTTAGCAGGATGGAATGTTTCCCTGCTGGTTGGCTCTTTCAGTACTTTCATTAAATTATAATCAAGAAACACAGGAAATGGTCTGAGTCATTTGATTTAAAGTAGATTCAGAATAAATACAGCATTTAATTTCTACATATCAATGCCATTACAGGCATCATTCAGAAAATATGCTGTGGAAACCAAATGGAACAGGTGCCATATGGAGGCATGCTGGTCGACTGACTATATACCTAGCCTATACATTACAATGAATTTAAGCTTTTCAGAAAAAGAAGTCAGATTCATTCAAGTTATATATATCAGTGTACCTGAAGTGTTTACATTTGGTTTTTATTTGTTTGTTTAGTATAAATTTCATTTTAGGAATACCTTCACTGTAAGTAAAATGCTTCCAGAAAAAAATTATTTGTCGACACCTGGTACCAAAATAAAAACTATACAGACAGAAGGAAGGAAAGAGAGAAGAATAAGGGAGAAAGGAAGGGAGGTAGAAAGAGAGGGAGGGAAGAAAGGGAGATAGAAAGAGAAGGGCCTTGAGTCCATGTCACATAAAGATTGTTTGACAGAAATTAGGATGTTTATCTTGGAGAAAGAAATACTAGGGAAGGGTAGGGTGAATTTTTAAAAATCTGTCATGTGGGAGAGGAAAGAACTAAAATTTGCTGAGAGGTATGATTAAACTTGATTTTAGGGGACAAAAATTTCTATCCATTAGAACTGTCCAAAAGTAAAAAGAATTGTTGTGGGTTATCTCCTACGTGGAGGTCTTCAAACAGACAGATGATCACTTACTGGAAAGGTTATAGTGGGAAATAATTTAAGTTAAGAGTTAGAATAATCTCTAATTTCTTTTCTAACTCTATAATTCTGTAAAGTATCATGTAACTTATATAATGTATGATGTTCCTGATACAGAATTGGACTACTGACAATGCATTTGTTTCTCTATGGTAAAATCCATTATTTTGAAGTTTTGATTATTAAAATTAGGGGACAAAAATAGTATGACTTCATTCCTGGAGCTCAATTCTCTGGGCTTTTCCCATCTCCTTGCCAGCAGCAGCCTTGCTTTCCATTCCAACCTTTCACCCCTAACCTGCCCCTTTCCAGTTTTCCCCTTGGTGTCCTCTTTCCCCAGTCTCCTCAGAATGTAAGCCCTTTGATGATAGGCATTTTCTCAATTGGTGGCATTTTGATCCCCAGACCTTAGTACAGTGCCTGGCACTGTACCATAAATGCCTTATTTATCCAACAAATGCATTAACTATCTAATTTCCTATTATGTGAAGTAGAAATGCTAGCATTACTTATATGATATTGACAAATCGAGAACAGATCCTGTTTACTTCGTGTAGTTTGTTTATATCTTTGAGCAGAGCAAGAGATTATTCATCTCAAAGATTTGTAAATAGAGGAACTACTTGCTATTTTCCTCCTCAAATTTTGAGATTGGTAGAAAGCATATGTAAGAGGATAAAACTCAACTGTCAGGATGGCACTTCCCAAGGGTGAGCCAGGAGGGTTAAACATGTTTGGGAGTTCAGAGTGCTCATCCATATGACATAAATTCCCTTTCCAGGCACTATGTTACAGATCAGATCTTGACTTATTGGAGTGACATTGACCTCATCCTTCCTGAGCAAAGTAGTGCTTATCATGCATTGTAAGGGTGAATGCCCAGGACAATCATTCAAGGTTGATATGTGGCTGGTCATACATTTGTTGTGGGATTTTTTTTTCCACATCATGTACAAATAAGAAAATAAATGAGAAGTACTGAGCATTTTTTACACAAATATAATAATAATGCAGAAAATGCTGACTGCCCTATTTATAAAGCCATAATCTCATGGCAATTCTGCTTCTGGCTATTAACATGAAAATTTTTCAAATATTTAATTCAAAAGGCATTTATTAAGCTCTTTTTATGGGCAAGTCTCAAATCTCAGTTTGCCTCAGTTTCCTTACCTGAAAAATGAAGATAATAATTGTATCAATTGTTGTTTTTGAAGATTATGAGAAAAGTGTGAAGAGCTTAATGCAGTGCCTACCACATTAAAAGGGCTATCTAAAAGTTAGCTATTATTCTTACAGATATAAGTCACTGTGCTAGACACTGGACATATTGAAATAACATCCCCGTTTCTATATAACAAATGTGCTCAAACCACATCTGTAACGTTCAGTTATAGGAGACACATTATGGGAGTGATATTAAGGGACCAGAGAATTGCTAGGAGAGAAAAAAGTAGGATGCTTGAAGAGCATGAGACCTTATCAGCAGGGGTTTGTGGGATTGATAAACTAATAGTATTTGACTTTAGAGAGAAAATGTTTGTGGGGTTTTTGTTTGGGGTGGGGGAGAAGTAGGGGAGTGGAAATTGTGATGTTCAATGTTTGAAAGTCTGGCACGTGAAAGAGAGTTTCAATTTTTTTTTCTGTTTGGTCCCAGAGAAGAGAGGTAAGAATAATGAGTAAAAAGTTGCAGATAATCAGTTTTTGGCTACATCTAAGAAAGACTTGTTAAGCAATTTGGGTACGAATGAGCTGTCTTAAAAGGCTATATCTTCAAGGAGAGTCAGGATGGTATTTATTAAGAATCTTCTAGAAAGGATTCCTGTTCAATTACTGGTTGGACTAAATGAACTCTTGGGAGTGAATGACCTCTCCATCTCCGAAGTTCTATGCCCTGAGCTGGAGTGAATGGCTATATTGAAGACAGAGTGATCCAAGGTAAAAAATTGAGATATTTTACAAAATTAAAATTAGTTTGGGTTTTAAATGCCCCTAGAAATTAACTTTAACCTTAATGTCTAATATTTTTCTCCATCCCCAAATACTTTTATTTTGTATGATCTATTATGTAAAATCATCACTATAGAGCCCTGAAATACACTCAAATATAATTCATGAGACTGGTTTTTACATTTAATTTTCAGAAGATAGCAATAATTTCATAATATTGGGCCAACATATAAAAAAAATTGAGTCCCTAAGATTAAACAGTAAATGTCACAAAATCAACCCAGTCACTATCTCAGATTCCAATTTATCACCTGGAAAGCAAATTAGCATTGATGACCCTACAATAAACATGTTATATAAACTATTAGGAAAGTCATTTTATTTTTCTGGTCCTCATTTTTTCCAGCTATAAAGTTAAGGAAGCTAACATCAAGTGAAACCACTTCGGGCTGCCAGGACCCTACTCTCAATCTTTCTGCCAAAGTCCCCTTCCCTCTTTTCTCCTGTGCAGTTGCTTATTCCTTTCCTCTCAATCCCTATTCTTACCAGAGGAATTCCAGAATTCTTGCTCTACTATGAGCCATATTTCCACTACTGCTGTCCTAATGGTACTGAGCCAGTCTGCTAAATATTCCTTGCATTTCAGGGTCATCACACCAATATATCTTAATCACTTGTGGGCCCTACCAAAAGCCATTTTGCTGAGGAACCTTAAGACTTCCACGTCTTTCCATTCATGATGCAAATAGATTTTTCTATGTATTTTGTCTTCTCCAATTAGAGTGTGAGTTCCTTGAAAGAAGAGCTTGTTCCCTTTTTCATATTAGCATCCCTAGTGCTTGTAGCCATTAAATAAATGGTTTTTCATTCATGTAAAGAGGTTGGATCGGTCACAGGGATAGGAAACCTGTAGCCTCAAGGCCACATGTGGGCCTCTAGGTCCTTAAGGGCAGCCCTTTGACTGAATCCAAGCTTCACAGAACAAATCCTTGGGGTGGCCTTTTGACTAAGTCCAAGTTTTACAGGACAAATTCTTTTATTAAAGGTATTTGTTCTGTGAAACTTGAATTTAGTCATACATCTGCACTTGAGGACCTAGAGGGCCACATGTGGCCTTGAGGTTGCAAGTTCCCCACATCCGGACTAGGAGATCCATAGATACTTTGTTACTCTAATATTTTATAGTTTCCCAGGGGGTGAGGGGGACAACTCTGGATTTACAATTCAGATCAGTAAATTCGTTTTCCAAAAGAAAAGGAAAAGAATAACCTTTTAAATTTCAGGGTTTTTTTTCCTAGTATCCATAATTTGGATTACTTCTATTACTTCCAGAAAACAAATGCTAGATAAAAAGCAATAAACACAAGTCACCCACCAGGATATAATCTACAAAATAGCTAATGAGGTTTTTCTAACAAACAGGACCCAGCTTGAAAAGTCTGTCCCTGCAGGTGTTAATTGACTGGTCAGTGAGAGATCACTAACACTAGCTGGGAACATGGTAAATGTGGCAGTCACTGTGTTTTTTAATGATCAAACTGCATCTGTATTATTTTATTCAGTTCTGGGCTGCCAATGATTTTATACTAAACACTAAGTATCTGGAGCTCATCTATATGAGGTTACCAAAATGGAGGGGTCTGGGGGGAGAGGGGTACAGAGCTGTATGTTACATAACAAGGATTTGAAAGGGTTAGTATATTTAGACTGAACACAGTAAGAATGTGCTGTCATGCAGAAGGTGTCTGGAGATTAGAGCCTGAATCAATGGATAGGTAGAGGTTACAAGGCATAGTAGGTTTAGTTTTAACAGAAGAAAGTATGTCTACTCTAAAATTGGAGTTGTCCAAAAATGAAAGATAGGTAAACAATCACTATGGCATAATGAAACAACTTTTGACTATAGGGTCAGAAGGTAAGGATTATATATTATTATACTTTACCATTCTATATTATTAATATATATTACATATTATATCCTGACCAAAAGGTCAGAAGGACCAAGCTCTGAAACTTTGACAGTTGACAGTCAATAAATAGCTTCTCTGGATCTCAGTTTTCTCATTTTTAAAATCAGAGCAATAATATTAATTATTATACATAATAAGGTTTTTGTGAGGAAATGTTAGTAACCTAAAAGTGCTGTACAAATGTAGTATTATATACATTAATAATGATAATAGTTCATGCAAAAAACAATCAACAGAGTGGTGAACTTGAAGTCCAGAGACCTGGGTCCTCTACTAGCCCTAGTTTCTGCATCTGAAAAATAAGGATAATATCATCTTCTTGATAGAGATGTTTTGAGGATAAACTGAGATATTATATTCAAAGTACTCTGCAAACTCTTCTGCACTATTCATTAGCATGCACAGTCATTAGTTTAAGCCCTGACCAACTCCCAACTAGACTACGATATACATGATCATTGATCTCTTTGCCTCAGTCCTTCTATCTACAGTTCATCTTTGTCATAGCTACTTACATGGTTTTCCTAGAGCAGAGACTTAATCTCACTCCCCTGCTCAATAAGCTTCAGTGGCTCCCTATTGCCTCTAGGATGAAATATAAACTCTCCTATTTGACATTTAACACTATCCACAACTTAGCTTTTGTTGTTGTTGTTCAGTCTTGTTGTTCATTCATTCAGACTCTTTGTGACCCCATTTTTGGAGTTTTCTTGGTAAAGATGCTGGAGGGGTTTGTGATTTCCTTCTTTAATTTACAGATGAGGGAATGAAAGCAAATGGAATTGATTTTCTAGGGTCACACAGCTAGTAAGTATCTAAAGCCATATATGAACTTAGGAAGATGAGTCTTTCTAACTCCAGGCCTAGTACTCTATCCACTGTGCCACCTGGCTGCCTCCCATTTTAACCACAATTTACCTTTCCAGGTTTATTATATGTTATTCCCATTCACACATTGTGTTGTCCAGGCAAAATGTCTTTCTTGCTGTTCATCATATATAACATTCTATTGCTTATCTCTGAGCTTTTATATAGCATGTTCCTTGTGCTTGGGATGTACTTTTTCTCACCTCTTCATCCTAGAATTCAACTACCTCACAGGAAGCTTTTCCTGATCTCCTCTGCTTCTAGTGACCCCCACTGCCCCATTGCCCAATCACTTGTATTTGCTTTGTATATAAATTTACTCATTCTCAGGTGTCCGTATGTTTTTTTCCCTTGATAGAATAAGGGCAGGGACTTTTTTTTTAGTCTTTGTATTCTCAGTGTCAAGCATAGTTCCTGGCAAAGTAGGAGTAATTTAATTCATGCTTATTAATTGGATACTTGAACCAAAGTGGACCTTTTCAGACCTGCTCTCAAGACCACTCTCTTTGACAACAACCAAACAAGCTGCTGGTAGTCCAGACACGGAGGCAGATCAATTCAAAAAGCAGAAGAGCATTTAGCAGAGCAGCCCTAAAGGAACAACCTTTAGTTTTCAAAATCTAGTGGTAAAATAATCCACAGCTGGAGAAAACATGGGCTAGAGTACAATGAAACTAAACACCACAGTAGGTCAGGGTAGAACTACTGCCCTGTTCAGACTCAGAACAATCCATGATGCAATCATATTCTGTGACATGAACACATTCTACCATATAGTAGGCATTTCCAGCTGCCTATAATTCAAAACATCTCCAATGGAAATCAAAGATTGTTAAGTTACAGTCTCTCCTGGGACAGGAAATAGCTTTACAGTGACATTAAGGGATTGAGTGCTACCAATAAGTTCCTTCCCAAAAGAATATTTCTGAGATAGTGGTTGGCATTATACTGCCATTAGACAAATCAACAAGAAAAATAAATGCATTTCTTCTGGACTACTGACTGAGAATGCATTTGGCAAATGCACTTAAGCATTAAGATGACTAATGAAGGCAGACCTAAATACCTCTGTTCCATCTAACTTCTGAAATGAGAAGACTGAATGAGACAATAATAAACATATGTGTTCTCTGTCTATATTATACATGTACTATCCACCATATACAAAGATAATGGATCTGTACAGATTCACCTGTACTCTCACATTCTTCCCCTGGCGACCAAAGAAAAATAGTTAGCATTTATGTAGTATGTAAGGTTTGCAATTTAAGAAATACCATCTCATTTTATTTTCACAACAACGTTGAAAGGCAAAGACTATTATTTTACAGAAGAGAAAGTTGAGGCACAACATAGGTTAAGTGACTTGCCCACACTGCTGGGCCAATTTCTAAGGCTAGAAATAAATTGAGATCTTCCTGACTCCAGGCCCAATACTCAGTCTACTGTGTCATGCAGTTGCAATGAATCTCCAGACCTCATATGGGACTTTTTTCTTTGCCTTTCTTATAGATTATTCATATAATGTTTTAGTACTATAACTATCTATTTAGTATTATAATAATCTGTGTTTGTGTCATATAGTCATACTAGAATTCAAGCTCCTGAAGGGCAGGAGTTGTGCCTTATATGAACATTATATGTCTCCCAGATCTCTACAAGGCATAAGTCCTTAACAAAAATTTGTTGAATTAGTTAATATATGAGATAGCAATCCAAATTTAGGGAAGAATTTGAGATATTAATTTGAACATGGAGATCTGAACCTATGAATTTCGTGTCCTTAGCAACTCTTTCTAATTAACTACAAAGTTTAGTAGCAGAGAGAACACTGAATTTAGTATCTGATGACATGACTTTGAATCATTATCTACTACTTATTACCTGCATGACCATTGTCAAGTTACTCGATATCTCCATGTTTTAATACCTTAATGGGAAAAATAATTGTTGTTCAGTTGTTCTAGTCATGTCCAACTCTTCTGGACCCCATTTTGGATTTTCTTGGCAGAGATACTAGAGTAGTTTGCCATTTCCTTATGATAGGTTAAAGTAAATTATTTCTATGGTCTCTTAATTCTAAGATTCAATGTCCATGAAGAAAGAAAAGCAGAACCACCTTTCTTCAATATGTTTCTCCCCAAAGAGTCCAAGCCCTTTGGGAAGAAAATATTATTTCATTTTTGTCTCTCCATTCCCAAGCCCTAGAATAACTCTTGGCACATAATAAAGGTTTAACAAATGGACAATATTAGATTTGGATAAAACAGCTTGCCAGATTGACTGTTGATCTTGGAATCAGAAAGATCTGGGTTCAAAGTCTGTACCTGACACTTACTAACTGTGTGCCCTTCAGTGAGTCCATTAATTTTATGTGCCTCAAACAACCCCCTAAGACTTACTTCTAGAGTTCTAGACAGGTTGAGACTGGATCTTTCTTGGTATAGATGGAGTTTCCCAAGTTGGAAAAAAACACAGCTTGGTTTTTTCTTCATATAAGAATACAAAGTAAAGAAGAAAAAAACTCAAGAATAGGGGAGACAATGCTAATCAGCACCATAGGTTACCAGAGTTGGGGAAAGCTTGCTGAAGAAGAGATTTGAATTGGAATTTGAAAAAAAGGATATAATTTATCCTTTATCTGGAGTAAGAGAGGGAGAAAACCTTCTACATAAGGGGAATAGTCATAAAAGTGGAAATATATTCAGATTCTGGGAAAGATAAATATCATTTGAGCCCAGGCTATGGTAATTGGTCCCTGTGGGCAAGTCAGCTCTCATTTCTGGATCTCTGTCTCCTAATTTGGAAAATGAGAGGATTGGGTCAGATAATTCCCAAGTGCCTTAGTTTATATGACACTGAAAAGTCCCGTCCAATCCACAGGATTCAGATTTAGCTGGAAATAACAATAGAAGTCATTATATCAAAATTCCCTCATTTTACAGATGAGAGACCTGAGGCCCAGAGAAGAGAAGTAACTTTCTACTAGTCAGTTAGTCAAAATATGCCTTTATTAAGCATCTACTATGTCAGGCACTGAGTTAATATGCAATAAGTTGTGATGGTTCTTGTATGGGAGAATAAGAGAGAACAATTAAGAATGTTAAGTTAAGATTGTGAAGTCCTTGGAGTGGGAAGGCCTAGACAATTCAATAGTGAAAGAGTTGCTGCTGAAGACCTTTGAGGAGATGGGTGATATATGTCAAATAGGTCTTTAGGAAGATTACTTTTTCTAGAGGGTATATGTAAAATGGGTTTGAAGAAAGGCTAGAAGAACAGTTAGAAGATTAATTTTAGGACCTAAAAGGTGGTAAATGTATTTTACAAGTTTTTTTTTAAACAAACATATTGAAGGGGTAAATAATTTAGACTAGGTCACAAGTCACATAAGCAAATATCAGACTATTTTAAAAAGACATCTGTTTAAAATCATAGCACATATGAAGGAAAAGATATTAAATAATTTACCCTGTAGTTTATGCTTTGTCTGATGAAACAATGAAATAACATCTTAAAGCACCGGCCCTGGAGTCGGGAGGACCTGGGATCAGTTCTGGCCTCAGATACTTAACACCCACACAAAAAAACTGGCTGTGTAAACTTGGGCAAATTACTTAACCCCAATTGCTTTAAAAAAATTAAAAAAAGAAATAACATCTTAATTAGTGTCTATCTTTTAAGAGTGCACTTATTGGAAAACTACCTATATTTAATTAGCATTTTAATATGACACTGATTTTAAAAGTATAGTATCATCTTATAATCTTTATATTATTGCTTTTGAGTTTGAATTTTAGATACTTGATAACACCATAACCACCTAAGATAAATTTTAGTTACAACCTTAAACTTTATTCTAGTGTTTATAAATTTTGACTCTGAGGTTGCTATTTCAGACCTGAACAAGTTGGACACAAATTTCAAATGAATTTCTTATTCAAAAGCAGGAGAAGGAGAAAGTAAGGGAGAGGGAGAGAGAAAGAGAAGAAAAGGGAAGAAGAAAAAATAATATCAGCAAATCTAGGAACCTTTGAAATAACTAAATGAGATGTCTTGGAATCCAATAATTACAATCAGACTTAAGATATCTTCTTTGGTCTGTTACTTAATGCAAACATCAATGTAAGACTCCACTCTGAATAAACACAAAGCTTAGTTGTTTACATTGGCATTCTCTATGGGTTTCAATCATCTAAATCATAGTCATGGTCATCTTGTGGTAAAGTTTTCTCCAGAATAAACATGTAGACTTTTTTGGGGAAAAGTTATAGCTTCCCTAAGTATAAGACTTCCTGAGGACACTGGTTCTCTAGGACAGTAAGATCTCTAAGTGTTGATCATAAAGAAATCATATTGTCCAGGAGCTCTAATTCCACATACAACCAAGAGCCACAGGGAGTTTCCATTTTCATGTTGTGACATTTACAGTCTTGTTTAGGGGTCACATAGGTGGAACAATATGCCAGGAATGACAGATGGCCAAGCCATAGGATGTACTTACTAATATTTTGACCTGAAAAAAGGTATGTTTGTATGTCTGTGAAAATGAAGGTAAATGTTCAATGGTCAAATTCATTGAATTAAAAGTCATTATTTAGTGGAATTTCTTGAATTCTAGTTACCCTCTAGAAATAAAACAAGAGAAGGAAGAACCAATCATTTATATCTCCTATTCCTTTTACCCCCAATGGGAATGTTCAGTGTGTATATGCATGTGTATGTTGTAAGATTTGGGCACCAGCAATTACATCTAGAGAGTTGCTATTCAGAGCAAAAAGAAGGTTAAAAATGCATTTCATATAACTAAACATCCTTTTTGTTTCTCAGACTATACTTGGGATTTCATTGGCATAGGAAATGCAAAGAGGAAAGTCCTTTTACCTAAGCAGATCATCAACTCTGTCTATCAATGAAGATCAGTAATGATTCTGTAACTTAGAATCTTATAGAGTTACTCTGGGGGTCATTGAGAGAATAGTTGGCTTGCCTTGGATTGACCAGGATGTTATATTTCAGAGACTAGACTTAAACCTGCTATGGCCAGCTCTTAATTCATTACATTACAGCATGTTGATGGAATCCTACTAAAACTGCCTCCTGCCCCAATAATCTAACTTCCATATAGACCCACTGAACAACAGGTTTAATGCCTCTAACTAGCCACCCCCTCCCATGAAATAGCCTAACTTCTTCATATATGCTTCACTACTTCTAGAACAACAGATGTGTCCATGAACTCATGTTTCTCAAAGAGAGCAGGTGTGTCCTTGTGATGGGATCCCAGTTACTGTCTCTAACTAGTCACTGCCCCCAGACCAATTCCTCATATTTCCCACAAAAAACAGCAGGTGCATCTGTGCACTCAATCACAACCACATCTCGTTTTAGATAGGACCACAATACTCAGCCAATTAGAAAGCAGCACCACCAGGATGCCCAAGCAGGATGGGACCCTAAAACAATAGAAGGAACTTTAACTAAGTAGGAACCTGAGCAGTAATAGTAAAGTAATAGTAAAGAACTGACCTAGAGTGAATTTATGACATAGAGAAGTTTATTATAATATCATTATCATACATATGTAACTCCCCAAGTGTTTTTTTTTCTGTATGCATTGTGGGTAATTGCATGTGCAGTTCCATTGTGGCTGGGACCCCTCCCCTATTGCCTAATCCCTTAACAAACCCCTCCTGTCTTTTAATATTCATAATTTCTGTTATGTAATTGCATCTTTACCCTATAAAAATCCATCTTGCTTTCTCTGAAGTTGCTAGTTCCTCTTGGAACTTAACCTGTTCCACAAGAGGTGTCAATTTCAATAAATGCCTATATTTGGATTAGAGGTGGTGTGATTCTGAATTCTTTGAGATGGTTCCACTACAACACATAATGAAACTGCAACAATCATGCTACTCAAACACAACCATATGCCTACATAAAATCAATCCACTCATTAACTAGTATTTATTGAGTGACTACTAAACATTATAGAGTTAAAAGGGGGAGCAAATTGAATAAGGATTGAGTACTGGGCTGCCTCTGATACTTATTGTTAGACCCTGGGAAAATAATTTTCCCCATGAGATTCAAGAAATTCAGGAAGACTCATCTAGTAAGTCACAGAACGTGACACGGCTTTAATTTTCCTTAAAGAGGATGCTCCTACGTTGATGAAATCAAAAACATTTCTCATACTAAACAATAATGATGATTATTGTTCATCTGCATGTATATACACATCTATCTATATCTATATGTACATTTTGAGCAATTAAATCATACCTGAAAAAATAGGGGTATGTATTCAAGGAGCCTGGGGAAAATCATTGATATTTCATAGCTACCTAGTTTTAGATTTCTGCCAGTGTAAAACATAGATAATTTTTAAAGTGGCAACAATGCAGCAAAACTTTTGAGGAAAAATTACTTGGTGGAGGAAGAGAGAAGAGTGCATATGCCTAGGTCTCCCTAACCTTCAACCATGGCTAGACCTTAAGAACTTTAAAGGGTGTGGAGGATTCTGGACTTCCCATTGAAATCCTAGCAACAGTAGCAACTGGATACAAGTCAGGCAGGCAGATTTCACATGGAGCCCTGGAAAGAAGCTAAACTGCACCTAAGGAGAATTTGAGCACTTCAAAAAGGGGGCAAATGGATTTCTAACATAAATAGCTGTGATGGAGTAATTTAATACTGTGTTCTCTGTACTTATGCTTACTTTCTCCTGGACTCTGTAATGTACTGTTGGGAGAATGTCAACAGACTTTGGAGGGGATGTTTTATTCCAAATGTTCATACTTTACAATATTAGTAAATGTCCCCTTTCTAATTTGGTAAAATAGATAGATGGATGGATGGATACATACATACATACACAGATAGAAACATAGAGTAATAGAAGAGTAAGCAAACAAATGAATAAAAGGCTAAAAAACAAATGGCAAAATAAATGAATATATAAATTAAAAAGATAAACAATTAAATTAATGAGCAGATAAATGAATAAACAAATAAATTTGGCAAGAATAAAACAGAAGCATTTATACGTTTGGCCTTCTTCCTCCTGTATAGAGGAGGCAAGAGAAAAGAGTAGAAAGATCACAGGACACCCAAGTCCTGACCCTGACTGAGCTGCTATAAGTACAACACTCCATATAATTTCTTAAGGCCTAAACATCCTAATTCCTAAAATGAGAAAGAGAATCAGAAGATTTTAAAGTTTTCTACCAAGATTGCATTTCAATATCTGAAATGATCAGACCTGTCATTTTAATGCAAACTATAACGATGTGAACCGAGGTCATTTATTTTCAGTACTGCTTCTTGATGACTTGCCAAAATAAATTGAATGAAAACTTCATGCAGGAAGGCAGAAGTTGCTGAAAGGTGAAACACTTAGGATCAGTGAACCCATAGGGAATTTTTTTTTATCTAATGTACCGTGGACATTTAACCTTATCTGCTTCAACTTCCTAGTCTTTAAAATGAGGATAAAGAATATTTGTAAGACTCTTTGAAAATGTTAAAGTGTTATGTAAATACTAGTCATTTTATTATTTCATTATCATTACTAAACAGGTGTACTTTGTGTCAACATGTAAATAATCTGTCAAAGCTTCAGTACTTCATGGAGGCTGTTTGGTACATGGGAAGAACAATGGGCTAGTGGATCTGACCTAGAATTCCATCCTCAATACTTACAGCCTATGCAAAAGTAAGACAGTCCCTCTAAGGAGTCTACTGGCTCACTGAAGTTCAAGATAAGAACTATATTTAATGCAGTGACCAAAAACTACTTCAGAAGACTCAAAGTGAAGCTTTCCCACTTCTTGTCAGAAAGGTATTGGATAGAAATTGAAGAACAAGAGATATTTTCAGAAACAGCCAATGAGCAGATTCATTTTTGAAATTATGCTTACTATGTATAAAAACAGGGTTTTTTTTTCATTCATTTTTGTGGGAGGGAGAATTGGAATGATATAGATGCAGAAAAAAAATAAGAGCATCAAAGAAGAATGTGATTCAAAGGAAAACACATTTAAGCAGGGCATTTATGGAAATAATATGTTAAATATATTATTTTTGAAGTACAAATTTTATTGAATTTTCATATTTTTATGAATATTTTTTCTTTTTTGTATATGGAAAAGCTAATATTTGCTGACTAACAAGTTGGATTTAAAAAAATAAGGATGGATAAATAACAATCTTTGTTTTAGAAGGAGTATTTATTAGAACAGAGGTCCTCTCACATCCCTTTCAATCTTGAAATTCTGTGAAATTTGCATATCCTTTGGCAAGTCATCTAAATTTCTCTAGGAATCACTTCCTTCAGCTGATAAATAAGACAGTTGGATTACATTATTTCTAAGATTTCAACTCTTCTGTTATTTTATGGACATTAATAGTAGAATCATGCCATGATGTGGCTGTTTTCATCATTTTCCTTTCCCTAGGAAAAGAGTAAGTGCAGCAGAGTGGGTAGGGATCAGTCCTGGGAGCCTGGAAGACCTGGGTTCAGCTATCAGGTAAATGTTTTAACTTCTCCATGCTCTATGAAACTGTGTTGTCACAGTGATGTCACCATGAAAAGCACTGAGTTTGGAGTCAAAAGGACTGAGTCTGAATCCTGGCTTTGCCACTTGCACCTGTGTGGATACAAGCATGTCACAACCACTCTGGGTCTCCACATCCTCATCTGAAAATTAAATGATTGGCTAGATGATCTCCTTGATCCTAGAAAGTCCCCTTGCCCTCTAAAAGTCTATTTGGGAAAGGGTGTATTCGTTGAATAATTTACAACCTCAAACAATAATAGAAATAAATTATTAGATATTTAGGTATGGAATGTGGCATATAGATTTGGGGAAGGGGTGGACAGATTTATCTTCCTAATTATTGCTTCCTTAGGTTAGAAATCACAATCATCCCTTTGGATTATTATCTATAGTGAATTTTAGAGGTCATGCAGGCTAATGGAAGAGCTTATTGTATAAATGGGAAAAATTGCATCTTTCAAATTTTTACTCCATGCATCTATTTTTCCCCCAAGAAGCAGAAAAGTCTCTTTGGTGAATATATAATCACTAAGGTGCTGACCTGTTAACTCTGTCTTTTACAAAGCTGTGCCCCCTCAAGCAGGAAATGCCCTGAGCCAACCTAATCTCCATACTAATTACCTTAACGAGGTACTAATTCCACTGACTAAATGAAATCATTAGAGGCTAACAAGTGTTAAGGATGACCAGCAAAAAAAATTCTCATGCAAATGGAGACAAATCATTGTTATAGGAGGATTATGTTTTCTCTCAAGTTCTGTGAATCAAAATTTCATTGATTGACACCTTCACAGGGCTTTACTTTTATTCACATAGCCTTTACTTTGAAATATAAAGTATAAATCATTATGGTTTCCAGGTGGGGTGGAGGTTTAGGGGGAGAACAAAATATCACATATGCAGTCACATCAGAAACACTATTTGAATTCAAATCCTCTGACACCTGAGCCAGTGACCTTCCCACTTTACTTCCAATATATGCAATATATGAAACATTTGAACGAATACTATCTGCCCTACTGATAAGGCTAAGGAGGGGGATTAAATGAAATAATCAGCCTGTCTGGGAAAGCATAAAATACTGCACAGAAAATTATTAGCATTTATTATTTAGGTAAATAAAGTTAAGGCATCAATTTTTATTATTAATTAATTCAAAAGATATTAATTTAGCCTTTATTCATGCATAGCCTCAATCTTCAAAACCACTTTAAAACTTCATAACTGAATCTCCTCCCAAAACCACACCCTCAAGTGCTCCTAATTCCTAGACAGGACTGTACAAGTTTTTAACTGGGGATTCAAATACAGAAGAAATTTGGAACTCTACCATTTTTCCTTAATAGGAAGGTGTGTGAGTAGAAAGTAAGACGGGATTTTTACAGACACAAGAAAATTGAAAGAAAGGTTTGGTATCTCACTTTCCTCCTTTATGTAATGAAGTTAGAATACAAAAATCTACATTTCTGATTTTTAATTTCCCTGAATAGTCTGTTATGCCATTTCATAAATACTCACAATGATACCCAGCAATTATATCTTTGGATTGTTAATTGAACTGTTTAGAGGGTGCTACTAATGAAGTCATCTCCCATAGGGACAAAAGTTAGCTTTCTTAAGTCTTAAGTATACCATTTTTAAAAATTCTATCATTGTCAAGTAAGGGAAGGAGAAAGGAAGAGTGAGGTTTATTCTAGAATAAACTTAAAAGTCATGTCAGTATTAAATAAAATTTGTCAAAATTAATTAAACAAGTTTCTTGAAAAAACAATATTTGCAATGGAGAGCTTTGGATTTGGTATAGTGAAAAGGGCACTGGATTAAAAGTCAGATGAGGTGGGGTTTAATCTTCACTTTACTCTATATCTGTGAGATCTTGGACAAGACAAGTATTCCCCTTTGGATATCAGTTTCTGTATTTGAAAAAATGAATAGAGGAAATCTCTGTTCACAGTCTAAATTCCAGCTGGAGCTGTGTTCCTGACTGAGAAGCCTAGCAGGAAATCCCAGTCAATTCCTGGGGAAAAACAAGTCATTGTCTCCACTTTCTTAACCTGGAAGCTGGAAGCTCTTCTTCAGCCAGCACCTAGAGAATCTGTTGAAAGAAGTAAACAAGTTTTACAAATGGGAGAGAAAGAGCAAGAACTGCAGATAGAGGGGGAGTCAAGAAGCCCAATGAAATGGAATGAAGCAATGAGGTCAGGCTTCCTTCTGGCCCAAGATCTAGTCATGTCATGTTCAAGTGACACCAATAGCAGTGCATATCAAGAGAGTTCTGATGAAGAATCCTTTGGGCGTACTTCCCCTGCCCAAATTATCCAAAGACAATTTGAAGACATAAAAGACTCCTTCATGTGCTCCACATTTCCATCTGCATCCCAATCTGCCAAAGATGATGAAAGTGAAGACAAGAGCAATGATGATAATGTTGGTGAAATCAACCAGGAAACAACCTCTGACACTTTTGACAACCAATATAAGGATGCTGTTGATATCCAGGACAATTTTAAGTACAGGGATAAGGATGACGGAAATGATAACAGATATAATGATGATGATGGTGATAGCCACACTGATAATACCAAAGAGATTGATAATTATGGCCAAGAAAGCAAAGGTCATAACACTGAGAGTGGTAGCCCTTATGGTAATGGAAGCAAGCATACTGACAGCAATGAGGACGAAGATGATGATGCCAAAAGTTCCACTGATGATGATAGCAATATTGATGAGAATCATGTTATCTGCAACACTGTTAGGTCCAAGACTGACCATGGGGAAGCCGAAAAAAGGAATGGTGACAACCTTTGTGATGAAAGCAATGATGATAGAAACAGCAATGAGGATAAAGACAGTGACTCCAGCAATGGTGCCAGTCATAATGATGATGATACAAAAAGCTGGAGCATAGTCATAGACATTCTGTCACTATTGATAATGGCAGTGATGATGCTGGTGCTGATTTTGATATGCCAAAGTGAACCTATAGCAATACCAATGCCAGTCATAGTGATAGCGGTGATAACAATGCTGTAATTCCACTGACAGTGCTCATGTCCATGATTAGGACACTGCCAACATTGACAATAGGAGGACAGGCATGAAGCACACAGAGAACTGAAGTGGACCAATAAAAATGGTGACAGGCACAATATGACTTTGTTATGTCACCCTTTAGCTAGTCCTCTTATGACAGTCACTTTTTTCTTCAGTGTTTGGGTCCCCTTTAAAAAAGGCATTTGAGGACATTTCTTAGTCATAAGAATACACTCCCTCTGTCTTCAATTCTTTGGGACCATTTGCCTGGTTAGAGGCGTTGATCCAATTTTATTTGTCAAGAAAACACAAATCCATCAGAGTGTATGTTGCAAAATGATAAGGAACAAGGATACTTTGAAGAAGAGAGATGAAACAGCTTCACTCCTCTGCAACATTTGGCAGTCCATGGGTGTGGTACGTTGCAGATATTCACAATGAACTGAGGAATTTTGCTAATTTTTTTTCTTTTCATTTTTCCCCCTCTAATAAGTATAGCCTTGTTATATGGCATGTCTCTCTCATAGATAGGAAAGAAATATTGGGGGGGGGAGGAATGAGTAATGGAAAAAGAGCAAAGTAATGTTGCATTAAATATTTTCTCTTCCTGTCTGATAATGTGTTAAATTATAGATTGTGATCTGAAACTGTCAGTCATGTATGCCTACAATTTTCACTTTTCATAAATGGACCATTCTGCCAACTTCTACATGTAAAAAAAAAAACAAAAAAAAAAGAAAAGAAAAGAAAAAATGAATAGAGTAGATTTAGATGATCTGTAGAGCCTCTTCTAATTCTAAATCATATTATGGGGTACTCCTGGATCTATATCCTGAGAATTTTTAGGGGTCAAAAACATTATGGGTGATATATTTTTACTAAAAAATTCTACTAAAATTTCCAAGTAAATAAATGGACCCATATAGTCCTTGTTAATAGCTCAATGTTAGCATGGTCAAAGGTGGTTAGTAGAGCTAATAAAAGATCTGCACTTGTCTCTGGGAAGTTTTATATGTACAAATAACTTGTTATATTTTCAGATGGCACTAACCTGCAAGAAATAGCTAACATATCAGATGATAGAACAAAGTATAAAAAAAATAAAGGAAAGCTAGAATGGTGGAACAGCTGAAATAAAATTTAACAGAGATAAATGTAAAGACCTACAATTAGGTTCAAAGAATCAATTTCACATTTACACATATAATTGGAGGTATGGCTAGACAGAAATTTATTTGAATTGATGAAAAGCTATTTAATGTGCTTTTATGTGTATTATGTGCTAAATTATTTGAAAAAGAGGTGGAGATTTTAGTGAAATGGAAGATTAATAATACAAGTCAACAATGTGAGGCTTAAAAGCCTTGGTCATAGGTTACATTGGGAGAGGCTTGCTGTCTAGAACACAGAGCATGCTGCTTCTACTATTTCAGTACTGTAAATAGAGAGAACACTGGGAATGAAATCAGGGAAACCTAAATTCAAATTTCGCCTCAGGCATTTACTAGTTCTGTAATTCTGGGCAAGTAACTGCTTGCCTCAGTTTCCTTATCTGTAAAATAGGGATAAGCACCTAGCCCCCAGCATTGTTGAGAGGATCAAATAATATTTTGTAAACTCTAAAGTGTATATGTATATATACAGGGCAGCTATTCTTCTTTTTCTCATTATTATCATCATTATTGCTACTACATTTGTTATTGTCTTAATCACAGTATATCTGGAGTACTGCATTCAATTCCAGGTGCCACATTTTAATAAAGATTACTTTTGAATGAATATCAAGGGATGAACTTTAAAATGGTAAAAATGAAGGGCCTAATTATAATGCCACAGGTAAAGAAACTAGATATAAAGAAGAGGTTTAAGGAAATGGGGGAGGTATGGAGAAGAGGCATTAGATTTCTTTTTCTCTGTCCCAGAGGAAAGAACAATGATAAGGTATGGAAGTTAAAAATAAGCAAATTTAGCTTTATGTAAGTATCTAATAAATGAATAGGTTATTCCCACAGTAGTCCTTTCCTCTAGCTGGGAGTATTATAGAAAGGATTCTTGTTCCATGATAGATTGTACTAGATAACCTCCTTTCCCTCCAAGATTCTAGGATTCCCTCAACAATACTGAGATTCAGTGTTTCCCTTATTTCCTTCCTCAAAGCCAGGGCTTCATTGGACAATGCTGAATAGCTGAACATTCATAACAGATAAATTTTAACTCCCCTAACATGCATTATCATTTCCCTCCTACCATCTTGTAAGTATTCATGGTGTTATCATCATTATTACAATGGAAAGTGCCTAATGTTGGACATTCATCAAGCACATTATAACATCTATAAAAATGTTCATTAAGGCTTTTTAAAATTTCTGAATACTTATTCAGTGGATGGGGAATGCATGGCCTCAAAGTCACATGTGGCCCTCTAGGTACTTGGGTGCCATGGCCTTTTGACTAAGTCCAATTTTTACAGAACAAATTCTTTTATTAAGGGAATATGTTCTATGAAATTTGGATTTGGTCAAAGGGCTGCACTTGAGAACCTAGAGGGCCTCAAGGCCACAGGTTTGCCACCCCTGACTTATCCCCTAATATTTGTATGTTGGATCATGATGTTCTACTGAAAAAATAAAATAAAATTTAATACACATCTTCTGTTTCCCTGTTTTGAAATGAGATAATATATGTGATAGAATGTACTAGGCAACCATTAAAGTGCTACATAAGAGTTAGGGATTATTATTCTTATTATTTATCAATATTATTAAAAGTCTAGATTATTAAAAAAAATATTTAGATCAGTACTGTCATATTCCAATTTTATTCTCTTACAAATGGGTCTGTAAGCAAAATATGTAGCTGACATTTAAATGCCACCATTAGTTGAAATGAATATGGAATGTCTGCTTGCTACCAGTTATAATAAAAATACATAATGAGGGCTAGAAAAGCTTAAGCTTTCAGTTAAACAAGTAGAACCAATCAAGCAAGTCCCTAAAGTATTTTGAAATCACAAAATTGCCTCAGAAAAAAACACAGAGGAAAATTAAGTCTCTAGTTTGCCTGAATCATAAAGAAACATTAAACAACATTCCAATATAGGTTGGCACCATTCTACAACTTACATTATTAGTGAATACTACAGTATTCACATGCCCACAGGTGAAGTGACATGCCTAAATTCAACTACCCGTGTTTCCCTGATAATAAGACCTATCCCGAAAATAAGCCCTCCCCTTACTGTGTAAGATTCCTCTAAAATAAGCCCTCCCCCGAAAATAAGCCCTATTGAGATCGCTACTGTAGTGAAGGTGACCCCTGCGCTACACGCTACATTATGGTACCCTCTCTATGCACCGTCCCCCCTCCCCCGGGTGAAATGCACGCCGTGCTCTGAGCTACATCCAATCAGAGCTGCAGCAGTGAGCGCGTCATCCTGTTCTTCCCCAGTGATTTGCTTGCTGGAGCCATTGAGAGCAGTGCTGTGGAGGAGAGCTGAGGCAGGACAACATAAGCCTTCCCCTGAAAATAAGCCCTCTGGTGTTTTTCTTTCCAAAATTTTAATAAGACAGTGTCTTATTATCGGGGAAACACGGTAGATGGCATAATCAGCAGCAGGCCCCAAACTCCTATTTTCATGATTCTGAGTCCACCTCTCCATCTACTGCATCATGCTATCTCTCTATGAAGGAGAAAAGCACATGAACTAAAATCCAGATAGAATATCCTGGATTGGGGGTTGCTAGGTTGCATAGTGAATAGAGCACTGTCCCTGGAGTCAGGAGGACCTGAGTTCAAATTCGACCTCACACACTTGACCCGTTTACTAGCTGTATGACCTTGGGCAAGTCACTTAATCCCAATTGTCCTGCCTTCCCCCTCCAAAAAGCAAAAAAAAAAATCCTGGCTGGAAGGGTCCCATATGAGGAATCAGCAGGAAGAAGTCAGGCTTCCAGATGTCAGGATTAGTCATACATTGTTCAAATCACTTCCTTGTTCTTTACCTTAGTTGTTTCATCTTTAAAATGAGAATAATAGCCCTTTCCCTGACTACTTCACATGATTATTTGGAAACTAGATAAACAGCTATGGAGCTTCTGTGTCTGTCATAAAATTACATAATCCATGCTTAAAAGGTATATACATAAGTAAGTCATCAAAATGCACCAGACCTTTAGAATATGGCTTAGATGATTTCAAAGCAGAAAATGAAAACAGAACTAGTTTCCACATGGACAAGGGACATGTATGTTTATTCTGCTTATTTGAAGACAGAGCCAAAAGTTCTAATGCTCTATAATTTTGAGCAAACTTCATTGCCTATTGACAAATGGACATATAGTAGAATCTAATTTATTAAAGTTTTATTGAACAATTGCTTCAAGAAACATCTTACAAATGCAGCCTCCTCTTAATTCTGAGGGAGAAAAACACATGAGAAACAGTATTTGTAGAATTTTGTTTAAAAAATTAAAATAACGTTTAAGTTAGATTCTACTAAGTTTTTTAATTATCAAGGGGCCAAGCAAAATTCTGTGTATTACTAAAAGAAGTTTTCTAAACAAATAAAAAGAGTAAGATTTGAAGTGTGTTATTTTTCCCACTCCTGGAAATAACTTTAAAAAATACATCATAAAAATCTATTTAGATAATTGATGTACCAATTATCTATCAATCTTCTCAAGGTCTCTATCTACTAGGCCAAATAAGCTGACAAAACTAATTCCAGGTGCTGTACTTGAAAGCACAAAAACAGTGTATTTCTTTGAAATTAAAACTGTATTTCAAAAAAATTATTCCATCATCCAAGCATTTTATTATTCAGAAAAAGTAGCCTGCTCCCCAGCCAGCCTAAAATTACAGTTAGAAAACATTTCACAGAAGGAAGGGACCTTAGAGAGTATTTATTCTAATTCTCTCCTTTTATAGACAAAGTAACTGAGGCCTCCCGAGGTTAAGTGCTAGAACCAGAACTAGAATTCCAATGCCTTGTTTCCCAGATATGTGTTCTCTCTCTGCAATATCTCAACAGCATCTCCTGTGGTTTACTTTATTTCTATAAGGCAATAGTTTTTGATGAATAAAAATCAAGACAAAGTCCTGGGCGAACTTTCTTTTCATTTTTATTTGCCCAAATGCAATATTTAAAAATTAAAGTTAAATGACGACATTTTAACAGGAGCAAATTGGAGGATGCATGACCTCCTCCCTGAGAAAGGGAGGGGGGAAGCTGTTTAGCAGCTATTGCATCTTGCTGCTTTCCTTTTGATATGGACAGGAAAATGGCAGGATGATCCAATTCAGAATGGCATGTGAAAATTATTCTCCTCCTAGACAGACAGATCATAAGAGACAAGTAATCCTATTCTCCTTAAATGAGAGAGAGAGAGAGAGAGAGAGAGAGAGAGAGAGAGAGAGAGAGAGAGAGAGAGAGAGAGAGAGAGAAAGAGAGAGAGATGGCAATGGCTCACTATGTATTTTGTAGATAGACTCAAAATACAGTTGTCATAAATGGAGAATCTTGGCAAGGCATCTCCCTTAGCTGGTCTTATGCCAGATTTAGCTTTCTAGCTATCAAGGATAGTAGAGTTAGGCTATTGTAACCCTGATTCAATGAAACCATGGAAAACCGAAAGGGCCAGATTGTCTCAGTGGATTGCAATCCTCAAACTCCAGTTCTGACCCATAGAAAACATCCTGCTCAGGGAACAGAACAGCATTTTGACTATAAGAGGTTTCTGCTCTAGACAAAGGGCCCATTTTTTATTCTGTCCTGTGTTATGCCCCAAGGAGCTACTCAGAACATGGAGCTAACCACTGACTCCAAAGGTAGCTCCGGGCTCTGATCAGTTCTGCTGAATTTGGCAGGATGTGGAGAAAGGAAACACAGAAAGAAGAGGTCCATCATTCTAAAAGTGAACTAGGCTTAGAGTCACATGACTGGGAGGTGTTTTTTAAGAGGCAGCACTGACTTGCTATGCGACACAAAATCTTGAGTTTTCAATTAATCATCAATAGAGCAGTGGAAATTTCTGCCTTAATGAACTCCTCTACAGAAGGTAAATTATATAATGCTTTCAAGCAATTAACCATTAAACTTTATGGATGGCTTAGAAATAATCACCATATAAATATGATTTAATTTTATTATCAATATTATTAACATGATTATTAACATTGTGCTGAATCAAAGGCTGAGAGTGAATAAACTAGGAAACTGTTTAGTATTAATCTCTAGCTTCTTTCAGCTTCAAGAGAAGATCAAACACTCAGAAATTCCTTGAAGAACATTTTGTGATAGCAAAATGCACTAAACCTTTATCTATATACAAAATACTTCCCAATGAGCTAAAGTAGGAATAGTATTGGACCTGGACTCAGGAAACTTGAGTTTGAACCTGTGTTCTACTGGAAACTTACTATGTGACCAAGAGTGAGTCATTTGACTCTGATAAGCTATTCTTTTCCCTTCTGTACAATGGGGATGGTTTATACTGCTCATTTCACCAGGTGATGAGAAAATCCTTTGTAATTATCCAAAAATAAAACTACATAATATCCTAGATTTGGAGCCAAGAAGGATATTATTTTCTCATTTCAAAGATGAAGAAATTAAGTCTGCAGATAGTAAATGATTTTCCAAAGTCACATATTGTATCAGAGGAAAGATTTCAACTGGATATTCTAATGCCACAACTATTGATCACACATGTCTTGAGATATTATTATCTTTGGCATGCTATGAATATCACATGGAAATTTTAAATACTATATAAACTCAATAGTAGCCATTTTGTTGTCACTATCTTTTCTTAGTCCTTATCTTTCTGGTACTCTCTGTAGCATTTGGTATTTTTTATCTCCCTTCTTCCTGGATACCCTCCATGTCATACCTTCTAAAGTTGACTATATTCCAGGTCTCCTCCTTGGGCTCTCTTCTCTCTATATGCCCTCTCTCAATAATCTCATTTAATCTGATAGATTCAATTATTATCTTTGTGAAAATGATCTCCAGATCTCTATGTCCAGATTTATTGTTTCTTCTGAGTTATACCATGGGTCACCACTCCTGGGTATTAAAATATTGTACATATGCCTCAAAGGCATTTAACCTCACTTATTTTGTTTTTTTTTCATTTTTTATTTGTTTGTTTTGGCAGTGTTTTGGGAAAAACTTAACCAAGTGATTTGCCCAGGGTCACACAGTTAGTAAGTGTCTGAGGCCAGATTTGAACTTAGGTCCTCCTGACTCCAGGACTGATACTCTATCCAGTACACCACCTAGCTGCCCCCCATTTTACCTCATTGTGTCCATAAAAAGAACCCATTATTTCTTCCCTAAATTGAGACTTCTTTCCATCTTCTTTATTTCTATCAAGGTTAATCTATTCTTCCATTCAATCAGATTTATAATCTCAGATGTCCTTAACTCTTCACTTTGCTTTAGCACCCCTCTCATATCCAATCCTGTCTAGTTATCAATTTTCCTCCCACAATGTCTTTCACACTTATCTCCTTCTCTCTACTCACATGGGTACCATATTGATGAGGCCCTTATCTGAACCACTTCAATAATCTCTTAATTGGTCTCCCTGCCTCTTTTTCAATCCCCTTTGTAGATTTTACATTTTAGATAAAACAGCTTACACGCTCTTACCTGAATATGGTCATCTATCTCCTATTTCTGTGTCTTGACACAGACTGACTTTCAAGCCTGACATGAACTCCTTACTCTCCCCCACCCCTTATGATTCCCAGTTTCTTTCAAAGCTCAGCTCTTTCTTCTACTTGAGGTTTTTCTTCATTTTTGTTCCATGCAATTAGCTTCCATTTACAATACAATAATCACAGATTTAGGAGTAGAAAAGATATCATGAGTTGTCTACTCCAACTCCCTCATTTTATAGATGAGGACTTGTGATTTATAGAGGTTATATGAATAAAGTGGAAAGAGTGCTGGGCTTGGGGGTAAGAGAAACCTGGGTACAATCCCTGCCTCTTCTAGCTCCTAACTGTAATGAGAAGAGATAAGTACATACTGCTTAAATTCTCTGATTATCAGTTTCCTCATTTGTAAGATGGTGGTAATAAAGTCTGTATTATCTAGCACACATTATCTAATATCTAATAATAACTGGAGTCAACCTCACATGCTTGTGATGATGCTAAAATGAGTTATATTATATACATTGCTTTATAAACTCTAAAACACAATATAAGTAACAGAAACATCACAAAAAATGCTTATATATCACTGATTTCCACTGATATAATTCTGAGAAGGCAATTTTTTTGGAGTGGTTGATTTTGTTGTTGTTATTTTATTTTTAGAAATCATGCACTGAATGACAGTAAGATATTCAAGATCCTCTGTCCCATGTAGAGGTTTGTCCTGCTACATGTATGTAGATTAAGAGCCTCAGAGCATTCCTATATTTTATTGGAGTCACAGGTTTGGGTCTCAATGTTAATTAGGTCTTAAAGATGGTCCTTTAGCAATTATTTAGTCTCTTTTTAATGGTGAAAACTTACGTAAAATTCACTGGAATGAAAAACTACTAAATATTTGTGATATTATACACACACATATATGTATTGTTTTGAAAGTATGTTTTAGAAGAATAGAGATTTGGATCTAGAAAGAAACACAAAAGCAATCTAAATTAAGTTTGCCATTTTAAATGTGAGAATGTGAGGCCAAGAGGGTTAAGTGATTGGTCCAAGGTGATAAAATTAGCAAGAAGCAGAGCTCATATTTGACCTTAGGTCCTCTGTCTACAGATCCAGCATGCTTCCAAACACTGCATCATGGTGCCTCACATGCAGGATCTCATTTCCTGCCCACAAAAACACTGTGAGTTATTCAGGAATAAATAAAACAAAACCAAACAAAACAAAGGATAAGAGAAGGAAAATGTAAACTTAGCAAGTTCCTGTTCTATATTCTTCCCACTATAATGTCTAATTACATAATGATATACCTGGTGATCAATAACCTTAATTGACAAAGTGACTCCATCCTAGATAAATCACAAACTGACAACTGATTTGTCATAAGCTTATGGATTTAGAGCTGAAAGAGACCTTCAGGATCATCTAGCCCAATGCCTTCACTGCACATGTGAAAATGTAAGGCAAAGAAAGGCAAAATGAGCTGTCCAGGGTCACACAGGAGTAAGCAGCAGAGGCAGAATCTGAATCCCAGGCTTTTGACCCTAAAGCCTGTCTTCTTTATGGAGAGCACACCACTGTCTCTACATTCACATTCTTTGTAGAAAGAATGTGAAGAAAAGTTATTCCTCCTTTAACTGATAATCTATTTAAAAAAAAAAGTTATGGATGTTCTTATGCAAGTACCTGCACTTACCATTCCAAATCTTTCAAAAAAACCAAAACAAAACCCAAAACATCCAGTGTCACCAAACTGAATGCCTGCAGCACCAGATATCAATTTTGGCAATGAATGATATAAATACCTGAATTTTTTGTTTGTAATACACTGATAATTACCTATGGATTAATTAATTTGGCTATCTCAACAATCATATATCATCCTAAGTGCTGTGTGGATTCTTCTAATTACAGTAAATTGGTTTAGCATTTAAAAAAATCTCCAGAGATTAATCTAGGATGCAGAGCTCACACAGCTTTTGAGGTCCTTAAGTTATTAAGGAGCAGTTAATTTGAAATCCTACAAAGATTATTGTCTCTCCCTCAGGGTAGATTCCTCTTTTATTGGGAACAGCAGCTCTAGAATGAACATGCATGTGATTTCCCTACCTGCGTGAGCTATAAAAAGGGCATCTCTTCAGGGGGATCTTGGCCACGTGCTCCTGAAGACCCACAAACAGAATGCTCTGGCTGTGTAGAATCTGCAGGCTCCTGATGGGCTCCCTCTGCCTCTCAGGAAACAGTTCAATCTCCTCAAGCAAACAGCTGTTGGAAGTCAGGTTCATTGGGGCCAGGACCTTCTTAATTGTGCCATAATCTGCAACGAGAATGGGGTTGGGGAAAGAAATACAGAGGATGAGGCATGTTGGCACTGCTTTGCCTCCTCACATCTGCCCACCACCACCCTCTAGCTCCTCCAGGTCTCAGTTCAAATGCTAACGCCTTCAGGTGATCTGTCTCAGTCTTCCCAGTTTCTGGTGCCTTTCTCTACAAGTTTTTAAACTTTTTTGTTCATCTTCTGGCCCCATTAGCAGTCTAATGAAACATCTGGGTCCCTTCTCAGAAGAATGTTTTTCAAATACATAAAGTAAAATATAGTTACAGAAGTCAAACATGTATAACGTATTGAAATACAGTTAACGACATTTTCTGAGTTCATGGACTCCAAGATAAGAACATCTGCTCAAAGTTACTGTTGACTTAAGAGTGTTCACTCACATCTTGTGTATCCCCAGTTATTGACATGGTGTCTCCCCAAGGAGGCCAAAAGCTTCTTTGTAGCAGAAACTTTGTTGTAATTGCTGTTGTTGCTATTGCCGTTGCTGCTGCTGCTGCTACTGTTGCCATTTTTTCTTTCTTTATAGTTCCAACTTTTATCACAATGACTGCCTCATTGTGAGCATATACTAAATGCTTGATGACTGATTGTTAATTGAATAATACACAGATAGTTCATATTTTAAAATGTATTTTCCTATTAATCTGGAATTCTAAAATATCAGAGGTAGTATTTTATATATGAGGGGTGTCACAAAGAGGCTTCATAGAATGGTTAGCATTAGATTAATCTTTGAAGCATAGATAGGAACTAAATAGGGGGGAGGAATTGATTCTAGGCATAAATAAAATGAGCACAGAAGCAGCTAGGTGGCACAGTGAATAGAGCACTGGCCCTGGAGTCAGGAGGACCTGAGTTCAAATCCAGCCTCAGACACTTAACACACACACACACACACACACACACACACACACACACACACACAAAACAAAACCTAGCCGTGTGAACTTGGGCAAGTCATTTAGCACCAATTGCCCTCCAAAAAGCAAAAAATAAAAATAAAATGAGCACAAGCATGGAGGCAGGAAGGGGCAGTGAGGTGTCACAGGGAATAGAAACCTTGGCCTAGAGTCAGGAAGACCTGAGTTCAAATTCAGTCTCAGACACTTACAAGCTGTGTGACCCTGGACAAGTCACTTCACCCTGTTTATCTCAATTTCTTCATCTGTAAAATGAGTTGGAGAAAGAAATGGCAAACCACTCCAGTATCTTTGCCAAGAAAACCCCAAATGGGATCATGATGAGTTGGACATGTCTGAAAAAACTGAATAACAACAAAAATGGAGGCAGGGCTATAGAATCTTTTGAACAAGTAATCTGCTTTCACTAGAATTCAGGGGTTGGCAAACTATACCTTTAGTGTGGTTGCAAACTAAGAGGTTTTTTTACAATTTAAAATAAAGTTTTATTGCATTTAAAAGCTCACAGGCTGTACTAAACATGGGGGCATATCTGGCTCTTCTGCAGTTTGCCTCCTTCTAGACTTAGATCATCAGAGTATGCAGAGGACACTCATATTAGATAATTCTGGCAAGCAAGGCTTCCAGAAGATTATAGAGAAAATTGTTGTCAATTCAACAAATATGAACTTGGTACACAGTAAGCACTTAATAAATCCTTGTTGTGATGGACTAATTCACTCAGTAAGCAAAATGGAATCACTGAAGATACTCAAACTGAACAATTATATGAACAAGATCTTTGCATAAGGAAGATTAGTGCCTTTGTGGTATGAAGAATGAGTTAGAGAGGGTAAGTTATTAGGTGGTGATTTCAATGTTCTAGGTGGATAGAATGAGAGGACAGTATTGGAAAGTTATAGTGAAAATAGAGAATGGAAGCAGAAGATGTTGCCGACTTAGAATAAACAAAACTTGACAATTAATACATTTAACTTACATAGCATTTAAAACATTGCAGAGTGTTTTACAATAATCATCTCATTTGAGTCTCACAACAACCATAAGAGTTAAGTATGATAGTTATTATTGTACCCATTTTATAGCTGAGTAAACTAAGACTTAGAAGTTAATGTAGTCACACAGGTAATAAATATTGTCCATGTCTTCCAGACTCCAAGTTCAGAACTCTAACTACCATGCCTGGCTAACTCCAAACTGATGAGATATAAACCATCACAGCCTGGGTTAATGATATTATCATAGATAGAAGTTGACATAGATCCAAAGGTAAATAGAATAAAATAATTGGGGGTGGCTAGGTGGCAAAGTGAATAGAGCATCAGTCCTGGAGTCAGGAGGACCTGAGTTCAAATCCGGCCTCAGACACTTAACACTTCCTAGCCATGTGACCTTGGGCAAGTCACAATGCCAATTGCCCTGCCTTCCCCCTCCAAAAAGCAAAAAAAATTAAAAATTAAAAAATAAAATAATTGTACCTAGCGGGGATGAATCTGGCTTTACCATAAGATTTTGAAGGTTGTTTTCATATACTACTTTCTACTGATCTTTTTTTTTCCAGAGTGGGGAACAGGTGTTAAATCTCTAACTTACAAATAAACAAGTTCTGCCTTATTTTACTCAAACTCAATAAATAATTTTGTTTATTAGGAAACTTAGGAGGCAGAACAGGGGAACAATTAACTAGGAGACCACATATGGAGGAAATTAAATTAATGCTTAGCTAACTATAATTTTTAAGTAACCACCTTTTCCACTATATTTTTCCATCCCATCTGGAAATAAAGCTTTGCTTGAACTGTGCTTAAAATGAACACATTAATACAATTACTGATAGATGTATCTTGACATAGTTATTGATAATAAGATCCAGATGAACTCATGCACCCTCTTTGCCACTAAGCCACTGTAAGGTTACAGAGTTGATCACACAATGGACTATAATATTTCATACTTAGAATTTTCCACAGGACATGACCTCTGATTTAGTTTTTTAAAACTTTTGTAAGAAAAGAAACTACAACAAATCCTAATTATTTGTTACAGATGCCTTTTTGAGATTCACAATAGACAACAAGATAATGGACAATGAGTCAGGAAGAATTCTTCTCTGGCATGAAGCAGAAAGAGTCCATGTTCATCTGTAGACAAGAAAGCTTGGAGGACAGGGATGGCTTGGGTTTGAGTCAAGAACTCTGGGGGAAGGCTAACAAACTGCATAATCAACATGCACTGGGGAAGGATGAAGAAAGTGAATAACACAACTCCATTATGTTGAATCTTGCTAGATAACATAGATTTGGCTATATTTGTTTCATATGCACAAAGATGTAGGATAGGCATTTCTGTATCAGAGAAAACTTATAATAGGAGTGATAGTCTTCTGCTCTAACAACAATTATTGTAACATTTTCCCATGGCATGAATTTCAAAATAGTAAGGTTTACTTTAAAATTTAAAGTCATATATTTTGTAATAAAAAATGTTATTTGGATTAAAAACAATAGAGGTTGATACAAGAGTTATTACAAAGTATACTATAAACCATTTGGACAGAAAACAGAAATAGATGAGGAGTTTGGAATACAGATCATGTCAATAACCACGGACATGGTAGAGTTGTGATGGAAAACCTCTATTATCTACACAAATACTAGAGCTCCCTCATTTTCCCAAGCAGAGCAGATAATTATTTTTGTCTTGGCATAATGATAACTTCATCTGTCAAATGGAGGATAAAATAATAATGGACACATATTTTAAATGTTATTTTCACCAACAAAGAGGAACTGGTTTCAGGGGTAAAAAAAATATTAGAGCTTTTATCATTCAATTACAATTTGTCACAGAAGGAAAGGAAAGGAAGGCATAGTTTGACATACATCTTAGGTTTTTGATTTGTTTTGTTCTGTTCTGTTTTGTTTGAGGAAGAAGATTTCAAAGGATTCAAGCAAGATCCCAAGAAAAATAACATCATGTGGGAAGTCAGTCTAAAAGGTATGGAAAGGTCTTAAGATGAATTTTTCTTTTCTAAAGAAACTTAAGTGGATGCACCAAGAGCTTAAAAGATAACTAAAAAGATGGAAGCAAGGGCAAGTAATGGATGCCCAGACAAAAGTCTGTACTATCCCATAAGAGCATAAGGAGCATTAAAACTTAGAATGAAATGAGACCAGTGAGAGGAAAGCTAAGGGAAACAAAAACATTAAGGAATATTTGTAAAAAGAGGATAAGAACATAGCAAGGTGTGATGACCTATTGATAACAGATGATGGAAAAAAGGAAGTGTTTGTTGGTCATTTTGTTTTCTCTACCAAAGAAAATTATCTTTTTACTGAATAAAAAGTAGAAGAAACAAAAATAAGTGGGGAGTTATTAAGAAAGCATCTAGCTGTTCTGGATGAGGTGAAGTCCCAAACATATATGGTCTGTATACTCAAGTTCTGCAGTAATGGTAGGTGAAATATCATGAAGAATAGGAGAGAGATCTCAGAATAAGAGAAACATAATCACCTTGGTTTTTGAAAAAGAGAAGAGAATGGAAGGTGTGTTATATGTAAGCCAGTGGAATTAAATCATCAAAAGCAGTTCATACCAGATGAAGCACATTTTCTTTTGGAACAGGATTACCCATAGATCAAAGGAATGCTATAGATGTTTTTCTTCTACATTTTAGAAAACCATTGGATAAAGTCCCCTCTGCCTTTCTTATAGACAAGAAGAAAATATATAAGCTAGGTCATTATAGCTAGCTGGATTTGAAACTGGTTGAATGGACAAGTGAAATGAGTAGTTATTAATGGTTTGAATGGAATATTCTAGAGGTCAGTGCTTGGCCTGTGTTAACACTTTTACCAGTGCCTAATATAAAGGCATGAAGACATGCTTACCAAAATGTTTAGAGAATATAAATCTGGGAAGGATAGACAGCTAACACAGTAGATATCAGAGTTAGGAATGAAAAAACAGTATTGACAGATTAGAACAATAGGTTGAATTTTACAAAACTTAATAATAGAAATGACAAATCTTAGACTTAAAAATCATCATCATGAGTAAAATATGAATTAGACATGGTCCAAAAACAATTTTCTGAAAAGACCTGGGAGTTTTAGTGGACATTTTGTTTAATATGGGTCAAATGATATGAAATCTCATTGAAAATAATTAATGTGATCATAGACTTTACATAGTGGAGGCATAATGCATAGGATTAGGAAGGCGGTAGACCTATTGTACTTCTTCCTGGGAGCATTGTGTGCAATTCTACTAGTAAAATTTTAAGCATCACTTTGATAAAAAAAAAAGTGTTTGAAGAAAGGGAAACCAATCAAGAGTGTGGTGGGCCTCATTACTATGTGTTATGAGAATCAGTTGCAGGATTTGGAGGTGTTTAAAATGGAGAAGAGACTTTTCAGGGGTTAACAAGCAATTTTCATGAGTTTGAGGGGTTGGCATGTACAAAAATGAATATATGTGGTTTGCTTGGATCCAGAGGAAAAAGTTGGAACAATACTTGAGAATTATAAAGAGGTAAGTTTAGGAATGATATAAGGAAAATTTCTAGTAATTGGGATTTTCTCAATGTAAAATGGGCTATCTCAATTGGTTTCCCCTCACTAGAAGTATAAAAGCAAATTGAGTATGACTATTTGTTTAGGATGTGGCAGAGCAGATTATTGTCTGAGCATTGGTTGGGTTATATGACTTCTGAAGGGCCTACCAACTCTGGAGATTCTGTGATTCTTAAATTCTATGTGATACTCCAGCCACAATGTTAGACAGTCATATGAGAGTGTCATCAGCTAGAATTGCCTCTCCAATTCACCAGATGGATTCAGCTCTCCAATTCTATATAGATATGAGGCATAACCATGCACAAATTCAGGATTGTGGAGGGAAATAATTGTTTGGTGGGGTTTCAAACTAAGAAATTCAGGGGGAAAAATTGCTATAGGAAGTTTTCACAACTGTACCAACTCTCAATATTTCACATTAAATAGAGTAACTTAGAGGCAAAAGCAAACAAAAATTAATTTCAAGGATGATGGATAAAAAAACATTTGAATAATTCCTTTTAAAAAATCACCACCACTAACAACAGACAATAATTACCTTCTGTCATCCATTATTTAAATCCTACAAGTTGAGAGTGCTTACTAACCACTAAAACCCACTGTTGAAAATAATGCTGATTGGGTGGGTGGCTAGGTGGCCCAGTGAGTAAAAGTGCCAGCCCTGGAGTCAGGAGGACCTGAGTTAGGTTCAGGCCTCAGACACTTAACACCCACACCCACACCCACAAAACTAGTTGGGATGACTTGGGGATCAAATCAGGGCTCAGATACTTAGCACCACACCCAGAAATAACTGGCTGTGTAACCTTGAGCAAGTTACTTAACCCCGATTGCTTTAAAAAAATATATTAAAGAGCCTTAGTTTCTATTACACATTTCTAAGACTTATTATACCTTTTAATGTATTTGATGTTTGCAACATCTAGAATTGTTTATTTCTGTGTGTTGTAATACCAAAAAGTAACTAAATTAATCTTAAATTTTACATAAAGACAAATCCTATTGTATTCTTTCTATGGGTCATCTTTTAAAAATGTATTCAAAGTGTCAGACATACCATTCAATTTAAATGGGACTTACACAAGTAAAACACTGATAATGGAATCTAAACAGAATAGTTACTGAAATCTTCTCATGGGTATAACAATGTATAATAATTATGAGTACACTTTCTGCAAGGTTGATGGAGTTTTGTTGCATTTTTATTTTATTCTGGAAATTCTTTGGCATTCACAAAACTGAACCAACAGGGAAGAGAAATGAAGGATCTCAATGTTCTTCTGATCCATTAGAAGACACCATCTGTTAGCCATCTGCACTACAAAGTGTATGTGGGATTAACTTTAGAATATAATATGATCTCATGGCCACAGATACCATGTTGTATTTCGTCTACATTTTTGACACTGGTGTGCTTAGGGAGCATGAATGAATGGCATTTTGTCCTTTCTTCTCTGTTCCATTTGTTTAGTAAACAAGAACTGCAGAGATAAAGCCAAATAATTGACAGAAGATAAGATGAAATCTTGTGTATTCTGGTTATATGAGTAATATTTTTGGAAGAGAAAGGAAAATGCACTAATGCTACACAGGAGGAAACAGGTCAATGAAATACATCATTAACAAAACCAATGTTTGCATACTTAAACAGGATAAGCAGAGGTGACTGTTTATGATGAAGCAACAAAATCTCTTGGCAAAAAAAAAATAGTAAGGTATGGGTATAAAAAAATCCATACAATCGAATTTGCTAGTGACTGACAACTTACATGGAAGACCAAAGTTAAAAATGATTGCTGAAATAAAATGAGGAGATAAAAAGGGAATACAGTAATAATGCAGAAAATGGTTTGGATTTACAAAATCAGTGTCAGAAGAAAAAAAGACAGCCTCATACAAAACTAATACTACAAAATACAAGCTGTTATGATGGTGCATGAAATAGAAAAATCAATTTAAAAATATGTCTGTTTGTTAGGAGGGAAATATTTAAGCAATACTTATAGAAAGCATGGAGCAGAACTTGAAAACAACAGAAAGATGTGAACACAGGGAAATAAATCTGGCTTTCTAGGAAGAATTCCAAAGACAAAGGGTAACAAAAGAGTAATGAGCAAAAAACAGTTGAAGGACAATATACCTGGTTAGAATAAAAATATTGTTAAAAAAAAAAAAAAACACAGCCCCAGAGCTCTTTCCAATGGTTCCCAAAGATGAAGGTCTTATTTACCCTTTGAATGGGCAACATGCAAAGAAGTTGGATGGGGAAGGATCTTTTCTGCCTTCCCTTTTAGGTCCTGTAACTCCAAGAAATGGTCTTGAGGTTTTGGTGTATTTTTTTTTAATTCCATATGCAAGCTCTGAAATCCTGGACTTGGCAGCCATGATGACCTTGGAGCCACAATTCTAGACTAAACAGAGCTGACTTGAGAAACACAAGGGATCACCATACTTTGAACTTCTGGGGAGCATCCTGTATCTATATAGGAAGCAATTTAAACTGCGAATGAAATTTCCTTCCCTTTCCACAGAAACTGAGTTGACTTAGGGAAATTAAGTACGACAGATAGTTGTAGGGGAGGCTTGGGGGGAAGGGGAGAAGGGAGGAAGAGAAAGAGTCATGTTTGTCTCTTCTTGCTATACCTTTGGATTAAATAGTCATTTGTAAAAACTAAATAAATAAAAATATATAGGACCATGGGCTAAATAAAGAAAAAAAGGCAGAATACAAATCATGTGGTACAAAAAAGTTATTTAGCAAAGTTTTGAGTAAAGCTTTCCTGTGCATTTTCCAAAAATATACTTCTTTAAAATGTTACAACTCATTCCAGGATGCACTAGATCTTAGAACACCAGGTAATATTGTTAAAATATCCACTAATAATTTAAGATTGAAAAAAACTCTATCTAGAAAGGTATTAATATGACTAAATAAGGGGCAGAATGGTATAGTGTAGGAGCTTGTAACTTATTTTGTGTCATGGTCCCCACTAGCTATCTGGTGAAGACTAGCCCTTTTTCTTTTTCTTTTTTTTTTTTTACCAAGTCCAAAAAACATATATTTTATTATGCACCTCAGAATCTATCCCTTCTCTGTCACACAGTAGTTGGAATACTTCATCAGTTCTATCAAAATGTAATTGGTCACAGTGATGATCAGCAATTTTTTTCTAATTTGTTTATTTATTTTTAGTTTTCAACATTCATTTCCACAAGATTTTGAGCTACAAAATTTTCTCCCCATCTTTTCCCTACCCCACCCCAAAACAGCAAGCCTACTGAATACCCCTTTCCCCAATCTGTTCTCTCTTATATCCTCTCCCATCCCCCCCAACTTGCTAGTACAGCAAGATGTATTTCTATACCCTGGTCCCTGTATATCTTAATTCCCAGTTGCATGTAAAAACACACACACACACATTTTTTTTATACACAGTCATTTTTTAAAACTTTTGAGTTCCAGATTTTTTCCCCTTCTTTCCTCCTCACTTACCCCCACTGGGAAGATAAGTAATTCAATATAGGATGTCCATGTGTAGTTACGCAAAACACTTCCATAGTAGGTATATTGTGAAAGACTAACCATATTTTCCTACATCCTATCCCCACCATCACTTATTCTATTTTCTCCTTTGACTCTGTCCTTTTAAAAAAGTGTTTGCTTCTAAATACCTTCTCCCCCAATCTGCCTTCCCTTCTGTCATCCCCTTCCCCCCCTTTCCTGTAAGGTAAGATACCCAATTGAGTGTGTATGTTATTCCTTCCTTATGCCAAATTCAATGAGAGTCAGGTAGTCCCATTCCCTTTTACCTTCCTGCTCTTCCCCTCCATTGTAAGTTTTTTCTTGCCTCTTTTATATGAGATAATTTACCTGAATCTATCTCACCCTTTCTCCTTCTCCAAATAAATTCCTCTCTTACCTCTTAATTTTATTTTTTAGATATCATCCCTTCATATTTATTTTTTAGATATCATCCCTTCATATTCCACTCATCCTGTGCCCTCTGTCTATGTATACATCTATATACATATGCCCAAATTCATGTATATACACACACACACACACTTAAACCCTCCTAAACATACATATATATTCCCTTCAACTGTCCTCATACTGAGAAAAGTCTTATGAGCTACAGTTATTGTTTTTTTCATGTAGGAATGTAAATAGTTCAACTTCAATAAGTTCCTTATGATTTCTTTTCCTTGTTTACCTTCTCATGCTTCTCTTGCTTCTTGTATTTGAAAGTCAAATTTTCTGTTCAGCTCTGCTTTTTGCATCAAGAATGCTTGAAAATCCTCTATTTCATTAAATGACCATAGTTTCCCCTGAAGCATTATACTCAGTTTTTCTGGGTAGGTGATTCTTGGTTTTAATCCTAGCTCCTCTGACCTCTGCAATATCATATTCCAAGCCCTTCTATCCCTCAAAGTAGAAGCTGCTAGGTCTTGTGTTATCCTAAATGTGTTTCCACAATACTCAAATTGTTTCTTTCTGACTGCTTGAAGTATTTTCCCCTTGACCCGGGAACTCTGGAATTTGGCTATAATATTCCTAGGAGTTCTCTTTTTTAGGATCTTTTTCAGGAGGTGATTGGTGAATTCTTTCAGTTTTTATTTTGCCCTCTGGTTCTAGAATATCAGGGCAATTTTGCTTGATAAATTTTTGAAAAATGGTATCTAGGCACTTTTTTTAAATTATGTCTTCCAGGTAGTCCAAAAAGTTTAAAATCATCTCTCCTGGATCTATTTTCCAAGTCAGTGTTTTTTTTTCAATGAGATGTTTCACATTGCCTTCTATTCTTTCATTTGTTTGAATCTATTTTATACTATCTTGATTTCTCATAAAGTCATTAGCTTCCATTTGCTCCAATCTAATTTTGAAGGAATTATTCTCATCAATGAGCTTTTGAAATTCTTTTTCCATCTGGCAAATTTGGCTTTTTAAGGCATTCTTCTCCTCGATGGCTTTTTGGGCTTCTTTTGTCATTTGAATTGGTCTATCTTTTTAAGGTGTTATTTTCTTCAGTCAGGCTGTTGATGTACTTTTTCTTGATTTTCTTGCATCATTCTCATTTTCTTCCCAATTTTTCATCCACTTCTCTAACTTGATTTTCAAAATCCTTCTTGAGTTCCTCCATGACCTATAACCAATTCATATTTTTCTTGGCAGCTTTTGATGCAGGAGTTCTAACTTCCTTATCTTCCTTCCATTCAATGCTTTGATCCTTTTTGTTCCCAAAAAAAGGAATCTATAGTAAGATTGTGTTTCCTCTCCTTGCTCATTTTGCCAGTCAATTACTTGACTTTTGAACTCTTTGCCACAGTAGAACTCTGCTTCCAGAAAGGAGGGCCTTGCCCCAAATTGCTGAGGTATTTGCAGCTGCTGTAGCTATTAGTTGGGTGCCCTCTCTGAATTCTCCACAAGCTCTGGCACATGGTCACACACCCCAGAACCTCCACCCTAGACAGAAATCCAGGTCCAAGCAGGTCAAAGCAAGAGTGATTGCCCTCTGGATGGTCGCTTGGTCCCCCTACAATCTGCAGGCCAGGAGCTGCTGAGGCAGCCATGCAGCGCAGTAGCTGTGCCTCCTCTACTTATCATCCTGGGGGCAGGGTCCACACAGCTCTCTTCCTTTCACCCCTGTTCCAACAGAGTTCCACACTGACCTTTTACTTTGTTTTTGGCATTTATGGGTTGAGAAGTCTGGAAACTGCCACAGCTGCTGGTGCTTCTCTCCTGAAGTCTGCTCCAGAAGCTACTGGTTGGGGCTTCCCTAGGGCCAAAATTGCTTGTGGAGGGGAGGGGAGAAGTGGCTCCTGGGCTCCATCTCAGTGAGATAGACCCTCCTGACAGGCTACCAGGCTGCCTTCAGCAGAAGATTTGTTTCTCTCTGTCACTTTGTGGATTCTGTAGCTCTAAAAGTTGTTTAGAGTCATTTTTTTACATGTATTTGGAGGAGTTGGAAGCCAGAGCCACCGGGAAGTCCTGTTTCTTCTCTGCCATCTTGGTTCTGCCCTAGCCCTTTATCAAAATTGTGTTTTTAAAATTCAAATAAAAGAAATAGAATTATGAAGGAAATGAGTTTTGTTGAAATAATTATAAAAGCATGTAAAAAAGTTCACAAACCTCAAGTTAACAGCACCTGAGAAGAAAAAGAACTAGATAATAAGTAAATCCTAGATTTGAATTCTGTCTCTGCTAAGTTATGTTGTGCAAAGCATCTTAGACCCCTGAGACTCACTTTCCTTTTATATAAACTAATATTGATGTTACCCATTTCACAATATTGTTTTGAGGAAAGTGAGAAGCTTTGACAAGCTTAAAACATGATATCATATAAGAACTCTTGTGTATTCATTTCATAGGAAACAAGTGAGAGGTTGAGAGATTAAATGAAGTACCATAGGTCAAGTGCAGCAGAGTAGGATGTAGAACTCACTAGTCTCTTGTTCCCTTGCCTGTGTGCCTTCCAATACACTATAGTGATTTATCCATATACAAGAGATAAATAACATTTAGCATTTATGTTTTTGTTGTTTTTTTTAAGGACAAAGATCAGCTTTATTCGTAAACAGAGTATAGAATTTGAGGAGACTGCAAAAGGACCCAACTAAAAAGGAGTGACCCCACTGGTTTTCTTTACCATTTATGTTAATAGACCTTTTTAACATGAGTTCCTGAATGGTGGGAAAAGTCACTAACGTTAGGGAAACATATTTTTAAATGATTCTATTAGGTAATATTTCATTTTAGAAAAAATACTTTATTTTCCTTAATCATAATTTGATTAATCTTTCTAAACCAACATCAAGAAAAACCACATAAAGAAAAGGTAAATGGTCTCATTAAGCTGCAATACTTGGCCCAAGCCAAGAGAATATCCATAAAATTCCATAGCAATGTCCCCCATGAAAGAATATAGGAATTTTTAAATCTGAGAGGAACGTTACTAGTCTTCAGAGGCAGCATGGACTAATGGAAGAGTCACTGGACTCAGAGCTAAAAATATGAGTTTTCATTCTGGCTCTGAAATTTACTAGCTATGTAACTTGTGGATATGTCACCTAACTTCCCTAAGGCTCAATTTCCTCATTTATAGAGTAAGTATAAATACCTGTGATACTTAGCACAATGAGCTCTTCTGAGTTCATAACTTTAGAAATCTTAAGCTGCTATATAAATGTAACTTGTTATCATTCTCATGGAGTACAAATGTCATATCTTACTGATGAAGAAACTAATATGACCTAAGAATTGAAATGACTAGGGATTACTGTGTGGTTTGTAGATGGCTGCACTGTGCAATGAAGCAGCTTGGGAAGCATCACTTCTCCTTTTATTTCTTCTTTCTGCCAACTGATGATATTTGGCAGAAGGTTTGATATAGATTCATTAGCTACTGTCTGTATCAGTATTATTATAAAGCCAATATTTGAGAAGGGCTGTCAAAGTCAGAAGGCAGCTGCAAGTGAATTTCAGGGACACTCACATAATATTCCCATAGAGGATCATTCAAAAAAGAATCAAGGGTGACTTCTTTAGAGCAGGACATGTACTCCATTTAATGAGCAGCTGCAGAAATGGCTGATTGCTGACCACACAAGGATGAAACACAGTCACCACACATGGTACTGTAAAATATAATCAGGCAGGTTACTGAAATTGGGAGAGTGGGGTAAAGATCTATGGGCAGCTTTTCCTAACCTGAAGGATGCTTCCACACTTAGGTGATCAGCAACAATCAATGCTTTGTAAATGACTTAGGGCACACCTCCCAAACTCATATAAATCAACCAAATATCACACCATGTGGATACAGATAATATGTTATTGCTTCCATTTCTAAAATAAAATTTGGGAGGTCAATGAATATGAAAACATCGATGCTGAAAATAAGATATATATGGAAGCAATAATAGATTTGAGATCAATTTATCATATGCTTTCCATAAAATCATGGGATTAATAGACTTAAAGTTAGAAGGGCTGTCAGGAGTTACCCAATTAATACCTCTCCCCTCATTTTAAAGATAAGGAAATGGAAGACAAAGATTATACATTTCTTTTGGAACATATATAAGTAATCTACTTCTGTAGTGTCTCTAAAAAGGTAGCAGTAAATCACAGAATAGTAGTTAAAAGAGCATTTCTCATTCAATTTTTTAAAATAGTTCTACTAATATTTTGATTTTTCCAATTTCCACCTCTCATATGAGTCTAAAGAGTCCTGGCCTACTGGGCTTTTGGACTGTGCCCTTGTGACTGAGGGGTGCTATTATCTAATAATCTTTCTTACCAAAAAAATTTGTCCTTCCCAATTTCTCACTAGCTCCTCTAAGAATTAAGTCAATAAAGATCCTGTTTATTTTGACCAAAGACTTAGTTAAGCAGATAATAAAAAGGGAAGATGTGCCACAGAAGATCTGCATGGCTGAAAATTAGCTGCAGTTTGACTTATCAGATGAATGGAAGGATATGTTAGTTCATTTTTTTTCTTTATAAAATAACTCTTGCCACAGTAGAGCTGATGCAAATTTTTGTGACCACCTCTCTCCAACTTTCCTTCAATTCAATGGCATTAGCTATATTGAAATTCTGAACACTTTTCTTTCTATTTTGCAATCTTGATAGAAAATATAACTTCTAATAAATTCTATAATAGTAAAATTTCTCAAATGCTGCCAGGATCTGAATCATAACCACAGAAATGAGTTTAGTCAATTCCAAGATTAACAAGATAGGAATAGAATAAATCTATTTCACTGTGAAGGGAGTGTAGTCATAAGAAAACACTGATATATTAGGAAGAAGCTAGTGGTCCATAGTCATTCTGTGTCCTGGTGTATAAGTGAGAGATAAGAGGCTCTCCATGCTTCACTGGCATTGATTTAATACTTAAAGAATTCGAGAAAGACCTGTGGCACATTGGGTGGACTTAGAAACAATTTACAGGAATATAGTAAGAAGTATTTTAGAGTAATTTGGGAGTGGGGTGTGGAAGTGGCTGCAATCCTGGAGAATGGGAAAAAGATTGTAAAAGGACCTATCACCTTACTGAGGAGCTCCGAGTACCATTCATGAAGGGAAGTACAGGCAGTTTGTCTCCTTCAGACAATTCATATCCAATTGACTTCTTTTACATTTTACTTTTAATTTTTAAAATGTATTTATTTTCAATTCCAAATTTTCTTCCTCCCTCTCCTGCCTATTGAGGAGGTAAGGAATGCAGTGTTTGTCAAGCAAAACATATTTCTGCATTAGCCATGTTTTTGGAGGAAAAAATAGGAAGAAAGTTAAAGGAAAAAAATATGCATCAATCTGCAGTCCATCAGTTCTCTTTCTGGAGTTAAATAGTATTTTTCATCATAATCCATTTGGAGTTGTGGTATTGATTAGGGTTAGTAAGTCTTCAAAGCTGATTATCTTTACAATATTGCTGTTACTGTATACATTATTCTTCAAGTATTTTCACTTCTCTGTGTATGAATTCATATAAGCCTTGGTTATATGAGAGGTTATATATAAGAGGTTCTTCTGAAACCATTCCCTTCATCATTTCTTACAGCACAATATTATTATATTACATTATATACAATAACTTTGTTCAGTCATACCCCAATTGATGGACATCCCCTCAACTTATAATTCTTTGTCATCACAAGAAGTTTCTAAAAATATGTTCCTACATATCCTTTTTCTTTGATCTCTTTGGGCATAGACCTAGTAGAGGTATTGTTGGCTCAAAGACTAAGCATAGTTTCATAGTCCTTTGGGCATAATTCCAAATTGTTCTCCAGAATGGTTGGACTAGTTCACAGTTTCACCAACAGTGCATTAGTGTACTTATTTGCCCACATCCCATCCAATATTTAGGATTTTTCTTTTCTATGATTTTAGCTAATCAAATGAGACTGAAGTAAAACCTCAGAGTTGTTTAAATTTGCATTTTTCTAATTATTAGTGATATACAGCATTTTTCATGTAATTATTTAAAGCTTTATGTTCCTCTAAAAAGTGTCTTTTTATATCTTTTGACCCTTTAACATGTGGGAAATGGCTCTTTTTTTTTTAAAGCAAATGGGGTTAAGTAACTTGCTCAAGGTTACACAGCCAGGTGTTTCTGGGTGGGTGCTAAGTGTCTGAGCCCGGATTCGATCCCCAGGTCATCCCAACACTGGAGCCAATGCTCTTACTCACTGTGCTACCTGGCTGCCCCAATGGCTCTTATTTTTATGTTTGAATTTTTTCCCTATATATTTCAGAAATTATTTCTTTATTAGTGAAGCTTAAAATTTCCTGCTTTCCTACCTTTCAGCTCCTTTTGCCTACCCTTGTTTTGTTAAAGCAAAATCTTTTCTTTTTATGGGGGTGGGTACTAATCTGGCTTTCTTAGAAGTAAGGAGCTTAGGAACTGGGTGAAACTGCAGTGGCAGAAGAAGGGGATGTGGAGCATGTTTAAATGGGGCTAACTAAAGAGAAAATAGGAGTTCATTCGATGCTAAGGTAAGGGAGGAGAGGAATAGGGAAAAATAGAAGGGAGGAGAGGCAGAATGGTATCTGGACTCAAAGAGGTGATTAAGGCAGAAAGCTAGTAGGAGAAGGTCCAGAAAGGAACTTCCTGGGAAGTGTAAGGAGCCATCAGGGTCTGTTTCAGTTGCTCATCGGTGACAAACATCACTACATTCCAGGAGCCAAAGTAGAGGAAGGAAGGCATGATCCCTTTGTAGAAGGCTTGGGGTCCCTCCTTCCAAAGCATGGTGAGGGCACAGTGGCCAGCACTGGCATACTGACCAGTGTTCATGTATTTTATTCTGACCACATCCACAGGGGAAGCAATTGTGGTGGTGCAGAAGTTAGCTCCAAAGACTGATGTGAAGTGGTATGGAAAGTCATCAGTCATGAGGTGAGCCTTCAGGACGGTATCTAATGAGATCATAGGTCACCAGCTCAGCACAGTTGAATATAGCATTGTGAGTGACATTGGGTGAATTTCCTTTCCATAAGCCTTGAAGGCCCTCCTCTTGGATGATAGTCTTACAGGCATCCACTGTACCCTGGTATCTCTGGCTACCACCTTCAGGAGTCTGGACCTAGAAATGTACCTTCACCATCACTGTGGATGGGGCTACACCTACTGCCAGTGCCCCTGTGGTGCAACCTGCCAGGAGGTGGCTCCCAATTCATGCATTCTCAGATCCCTTGATGTAGAACTGCTTGACAGAGTCATAGAGGCTAATGCCAACATAGGCAAAACTCATCTGGCATTGCAACCCAGCCACCAGCCTATTGTACAGGCTGCCAGGGCCCTCAGTCTTCACCCTGGTCAGAATGGTGCAGTGGTAGAGGAAGCTAGAATGACTCTTGGTTCTCTCCTTGAATCTACAGGCAGACTTTGGCTACATCCTGGGGAAAGGTGATGAGGTCAGCAATGCATGTAATAGTGCCAACCCCAAGGAACTTTACAGTGGTTGTTGAGGACACATCTGTAGGCTTAAATCTTTCTGTTACCTCTCAGGAGGCAAAGGAGAAATGGAAAGATAGCCTCCACTGATTGAGCAAGATGAGATAGAGGAACTCTGCTGAAGTCCTGATCTAGAGTGTATCATGATGATGGCACTGTGATCAAGCTTTTCTAAAATTGTCCCACTCTTCAAAGCTGCTCATAGCAACCATGACCTGCTTCTCTTGATTTTCCATAGAAAGTTGTTGGGAAGCTGAAAACCTAATGATCATACTGTGTGCTCAGGAGTGTAAAGGAAACCACGAGGAAGAGGAGACAAGAGGCAGGAGACCTGTAGCAGAGTCCAGTGTCTGGCAGGCTGTCGAGCTGTCTCTGTGCTGGGTCACTATAAGGTCTTATCCTAAGAGGAAGTTGATGGATGCACTGAGCAAAAATCTTTTTAACTTTGATGTAGTCAAAATTATCCTCTGAATCCATCAATTTTGGGTCATAAATTCCTCTCATATCCAACAGGTAATTTTTTTTTCCATGCCCCCTTAGTTAGCTTGTGAGATCAGCTTTTATGTGTAAATCATATACCCATTTTGACCTTACCTTGGAATTCAGTGTGAGATACTGGTCTATACCAAGTTTCTGCCAGACTGCTGTCCAGTTTTCTGAGCAGATTTTTGACAGAAGCTGGGATCTTTGAGTTTATGAAATGCTGTTTTATTCTTCTTATTTGATTTTGTACATTGTGTATATGATCTTTCAATTTATTATTAGTAAACACTTTTTCTAGTATCAAATTATTTTGATAGCTATGACTTTCTGATACAGTTTGAGATTTTATACTGCTAGGTCATCTTTCTTCATAGCTTTTCCATTGATTCCCTTGATATTCTTGACTTTTTTTTGTTCCTCCAGATGAATTGTGTTATTATTTTTTCAAGGTCTATAAAGTAATTCTTTGGTAGTTTCACTTTTACATAAGTGAATAAGAAAATTAATTTTGGTAGCTTTGTCATTTTTACTATCTTGGGTCAGCCTAATTATGGGCAATTAATATTTCTCCAATGATTTTAAATAAGCTTGATTGTGTTAGCAGCATCTTGTAATCATGATCATATACTTCCTGTATGACTTGGCAAGTATTTTACACAGTCTGAAGTTATTTTAAATGGAATTTCTCTTTTCATCTCTCCCAGTTGGGTGTTGTTGGTAACATTCAGGATAATAATAATTGGGGGGACTTACTTTTTATTCTAAAAATTTTCTAAAGTTGGTAAATCTTTTTTTTATTAATTCTTAGTTGAATCTCTAGGGCTCTCTTAAGTAAATCTTCATATCATCCAAAAAATTGATTTTTTGATTTCTCATTGCCTATGATTATTTCTTCAATTTTTTTCTTGTCTTATGGCTATAGCTAGCATTTCTAGTACAGTACTGAATGATAACAGATTATGATAACAGACATCTTTGCTTTACCCCTGATTTTATTGGAAAGATTTCTAGCTCATCTCCACTATGGATAAAGCTTGTTCTTGGTTTCAGATACTATGTGTTATTTTAAGAAATGCTCCACTAATTTCTAAGGTTTCTAGTGTTTTTAATGGGATTTGGGGTTGTATTTTGCAGCATCTTTTGAGATAATCGTATCATTTCTGTTGATTTTGTTATCTATATGATCAATTATGTTTATACTTTTCCTAATATTAAATTGGACCTGTATTCCTGGTAAAATCCAGCCTACTTATACTGTATGATCTTTGTGACAAATCACTGAAATTTCCTTGCTAGTATTTTGTTTTTTGCATCAATATATATTAGAATGATTGGTCTCTTATTTTCTTTCTCTTTTTGATCTCTCTGATTTAGACATCAAAACCACATTTGTATCATGGAAAGAATTTGGTAGGATCCTGTCTTTACCTATTCTTAAAAACTTTTCCTATAGTAATGGAATTAATTTGTTCTTTAAATGTTGGGAAGAATTAAGTTGTAAAGTCATCTGTTCCTGGTTTCCCCTCCCCCCCATTTTCTCCCCTTAGCTCATTCATGGCTTGTTCAATGTATTTTTTCCAAGATATGGTTATTTAACTTTTCCACCTCTTCTCTAATCTGGTAAAAAAAAAAAAAAAATATATATATATATATATATATATATGTATATATTTAAAAACACATAAATTCAAACATATATGTATGTTTGAAAATATTCATTCATTTCATTTAGATTGTCACTTTTATAGGAATATGCGTGGGCAAAATACATACTAATTGCTTTAATTTCATCTTCATCTGTTGTCCATGTACCTTAATTTATTTTTGCTTTTTGGAGGAGGGAAGGCAGGACAGTTGGGGTTAAGTGACTTGCCTAAGGCTATATTTTTATGCCTAAGGCTGTATTTTTATGTAGTCCAAATTGTCTTGTTTTTTTCATCTCCTCTGGTGCTTTTTTTAGTGAAAAATTCTTTCCCTAGTTATATAGTTATATCTGTGATACAAACACATATATATGCACACACATATTAGATTATTTTAGTGTATAATGTGAAGTTTTGATTTAAACTCAATTTTTACCAAATTTTTTTAAAACATTTTCATAACATAAAAAACTTTTTTCTTAAACCAAAACAAACTAGGAAATATATACCTGGGAAGAGAAAATGTAAAGAAGCCAGGATTATTGCAAGGTATCAAAACGTTAATTTTATCATCTTGGGCTCCAATTCCATCCTTTGCCTTCCTTTACTTTCATTATATTTGTAACAAAGGTTTATCTACTTCTTTACTGAATATTGTATGGAAATTAAACCTCTGAAGGAAATGAATTGCAGAGCTGACAATGGCTGTCAATGAGGCAACCTAAGATTCATTGAGGATGATACCCTGGTTTCAAAACTGGGGAGATAAATCTTGTCATTCTATACATGCTCATGATAGAAAATATCATTTGCAGTATGATTCCACTAGATTCCCTAGTGCTGTGATTAGAGAGCATGTCTTAGTATTCTCTAATAGATCTTAGTACATAGAAATATAGTTGAACATTCTGGAAATTTGCTTTTTAGATCTTTCAAATCATTCTTTCTTTCCATAAAAAAAATGATGAAATACCTTTTCTACATTTATATTTCTGAACATTCCCATAGCAACATCTCATACTATTAAATTCATCAGTCAAGCCAGTAATTATCCCAAAGTAATGGACAGCAAACATATTATGAAAGTGTCTTATAATTTGTTGCTGAACAAATGGATTACATTAGCCCTGGTATTTTCATCTAAACAACATAGCCAATAATAGGGGGGAAATAGAAGCTATGCTACCCTCTGGATGATTATGTTATAAGCATTTTCATGTTTTTAAATAAAAGTTTTAATTACATAAATTACCAGATTCAATCATAGACTATTTTTTTTTTCTCTCAAAATGGGTCTACTAATTTAATACATCTCTAAGAATCAATTAGTTAAAAAAAATTTTTCCCACAAGAATCCTTCTAATCCACATCCCCTGTTCAGATTTATCATGCTCCTGGTTAGAATGCAGGTAACAAAACTTAATCAAGTTTACACTAAAGTTACCAGACTGACTTTCAAACAGTACTTGCCACATAAGAGATAGGCAAGGAAACAAGAACACTTTGACAGGGACCACTATTGTAACACTAAACAAAACTTAAATGTTTCTTCGAGTGCAGTAAATCATAAGCTGGTATCCTATAAGAAATTTGCCACTAGTGCTTCCTGGGAATTAAAACTGTATTACATTTAAAACAATGGCTCAATTAGTGTATTCCTCTGGGTGCCTTTTCCAGGGCTCTCATCTAGGCCTATGTCTTAAATCTAACTGCAAACACATTGACTGAAAATCATTCTAGTAAGAAGGCAATTCAAGGTTCTAAAGGGAAATCACTTGCTTTAGATTTATCGTAGCTAAATTACCAAAAAATAAAAATCCCACATATTTGGCAAAGTTATCAGCATCTTCCTGAAAGTTACCATGCATACGCATGGAGTTTAAATTACCTTCTCACCCCCAATGGTAAAATTATATTTTGTCTAGTCCCATTTGGTTTGACTTGAGATGTTTTCACAAAATACATACTAAGCACTTTTTCACTCTGAAAATGCTCATTTAAAACAAAAAATGTTCTCCTCCTGAAAGAATAAGAAAGAGAATAATTCTCCTTTTTATTTTTTTCACAGTTGTGTTCTAATTCCTGGAAACAAGGAACTGACATTCAAAGCATGTGGTTTGGCAGTATGGTTTCCTTGAATTTAAAAAATGATAAGAAGGAACCTTAATGGTTCCCAAAGTATAAGTGATGAAAATACAATGTTAGACTTTCCTCTTTCAATCAGTTGAGCATCTCAAACTCAAAAGATCCAAAACATAGCATCCTTCTCTACCCACCCTACCTCCAAACCTATCTCTCTTGTCAACTTCCCTACTCCTTTCAAAGAAACCACTGTTTTATCAGTTACCCAAGTTCCAACCTCAGAGGAATTCTAGACCCTTAAATAGCCATTTCCAACCTAATAATAAATCTTTTTTCATACTTTCCCTTTTCCTTAAAGGAAACAAGTATGATAGTGGACTAAGCCTAGAGTTAAGAAAGACCTGAGTTCAAATGTGACCCAAAACATTTAATAACTAAAGCAGGGCACTTCACTTGATCTCTCTTGCTTCTTCTTTCTCAACAATAAAGTGGGGATAATAATAGCATCAACCTTGCAAGATTGAGAGAAAATCAAATGAGATAATATTTTTAATTGTACTTATTCTTGCACATAATAGGCAAATATTGGCTCATAGCCAATACCTTAGTCCAATGTTTCATCTCATTCCATCTAGACTATTACAGTAGCCTACATATTGATCTCTTATCTCATACTGATGTCATTCCTCTACTCAAGAAACTTTGAGAGTATCTAGTAACAAATATAAAAGACTTTGTCACTTAAAGATCTTCCCCATCTAGTCCCTTCCTACCTTTCAACTTCTCTAAATATACCATGAAGAGCACCTAGGTGGCTCAGTAGACAGAGCACTGGAGTTAGGAAGACATAAGTTGAAATACCACTTCAGATGCTTACTAGCTGCATGAGTCTTAATTATTAGACAATTAATTAGCTGGGCAAGTCACTTAACCTTGTTTGCCTCAGTTTCTTCATCTGTAAATGAGCAGGAGAAGAAATGGTAAACTAGACTGTGCAGTGCAAATTATCTTCTTATATTAGGCTTAACCCAGTGACATTTACATATCTTTTCAAGGAAATACCATTTACAGAAAAAGATATCTTTGTCAAGAAAACCCCAAATGGGGTCACAAAGAGTTGGACATGACTGAAACAACTGAACAGCAACAAAGATACCACTCCCCTCCATGGGCTATATACTTCAGTCATACTGGACTACTTGCTAGTCCTTATAAAGTAACACTGAGTCTCTGATCTCCATGCCCTTGAACTGTCTGTGTCATGACTGCAATCTTCTCCCTTTTTACCTTCCCCTTCTGGAATCTCTGGCTTCCTATTATTTAGCTAAAAAAATCACATTTGACAAGAGGTTTTTTCTTGATTCTCCCAGGTACTAGTAAATCTTATCCCAGTGGTAGGGTAGCTAGGTGGTGCAGTAGACAGTAGATTAAAAAAGTAGACTTCCTGTAGTCAGGAATTCTTTGTAAATTCAAATCTTACCTCAGACACCTACTAGCTGTGTGACCAAGCAAATCATTTAACCCAGTTTGCCTCAATTTCCTCAACTATGAAATGACAAATCTCTCCAGTATCTTTGCCAAGAAAATCCCAAAAGAGTCCCATCAAAACAACTAAATAACAACAGTGGTTGTCCATCCATTTGGTCTATATACATGGTATAGCTAACTAATTATTTATATATATATATATGTATATATATATATATATTTTCCCCATGAGAATACAAGCTCCCTGAGGGAGGTATTGTTTTTTTTACTTTCACTTTATCCCTAGGACTTAATATCTTGTGCAAAATATAGAAAGTACTTAATAAATGTTTGCTGACTGATCTTGGAGATCATCTTAGAGGTACTTATATTTTATAACTGAAAGAAGGAAACACAAACCACTGAGCATAAGGACTTGCAAATATTGTAAATGGAAGAAACAACTCAATATAATAGTAATAACATTGCCCGGAATTTATATAATTCTTTAATGTTTGCAAAGGATTTTATAAATATCATCTCATTTTATCCACATAACAACTTGGAAGGGTAGGTGCTGTTATTATCTCCATTTTACTGATGAGGGAACTGAGTCAGAGAGAGATTATGACTTTGTCCAAGGTCACAGTTCTGACTGCATTCAAACTCATATTCTTTTAAAACTCTGAATTAAATTGTTTTTGTTTATTCAGGTAAACAATGAGATACCCTCCCAAAAAATAATTAAAGGATTATGCAAGGAGAGAAAAGAACTTGCTATTAATCCCAGTGAACACTGAGCAGTAAAGGACATTTTTCTTTTCCTTTCAGAAGGTAAAACTGTGAAATGATTTCTGAGTACCCATATAACTAATTACTAGAGATTTTATTATCAAAGCAGAAGCATATGAAAGCTGCTGCCCATAAAGCATTTGAACTTTTCTGAAGCAGTGCAAATTATCTTCTTATATTGGACTTAAAGTGACATTTATATATCTTTTCAAGGAAATACCATTTACAGAATAAGATTATCTATTTAACCATATATAGCAATGTTCTTTTTGGAAAAAAAAAATTGTAAAGAAGGGGAATCTTTTTTTTTCTTTTTTTTAATGCTTTATTAACTTCTAATTTACATCATTCGTTTCCGCCAGATTTTGAGTTACAAATTTTCTCCCCATTTTTCCCCCACTCATCCCACCAAAACAGCAGTCCCACAGGATATCCCCACCTCCAATCTGCTCTCTCCCATATTTTCTCCCATACCCGTTTCAACTTTTCCAGTGGATCTCTATGCCTCAGTGCCTGTATATCTTTTTTTTTCTTAATAACATGTAAGATGGTATTAATAATAGTATATATATACATATATATATACACATATATATGTTTGAATATTTGATTTTAAAACTTTCAATTCCAGATTCATTCCCTTCCCCCCCCCCCTGCCACCCACCCCCACTGGGGAGACAAGCAGTTCAGCATAGGTTGTACATGTGCGGCTAATGCAAAACAATAACATAGTAGATGTATTGGAAAAGACTGTTTATATTTCCCTCCCTCCTATCCCACCTCCCACTTGTTCTATTCTCTACTTTTATCCTGTCCCTTTTCAAAAGTGGGTGCTTCCAACTTCCCTCCCCCCCAGCCCGCCCTCCCTTCCATCTTCCCCCCTCACATCCCCTTCCCCCCCATTCTCCTGGAGGGTGAGATCCCCTATTTAGTGTGTATTTCCCTCCCTCCTCAAGCCAGATTCAATAGGAATAAGGTTGACCCATTCCCTTTTGCCTTCCTATTCTTCCCCTCCATTGTAACCATTTTCCCTTGCCTCTTCTGTATGAGATAGTTTGCCCCACTCTGTCTCTCCCCATCTCCTCTCATTATATTCCTTTCACCTCTTAATTTCACCTTTTAAGTATCATCCCTTCCTTAAATTGGTCCCGTGCCCTCTATCTATGTATACCTGTAAACGTATATACACACATTCACATATGTATTCATATGCCCGCATAGCCTCATATAAAGACATATATATGCACACACACATATATATATGTGTATATATATATATATACATATATATATATATATAATTCTAATCCCTTCAACTACTGAGAAAAGTTTCATAAGTTACAATTATTGTTTTTCCATGTAGGAATGTTAATAGTTCAACTTTGGCCAGGTGGCTCAGCAAGCAAGAGCACCGGCCCCAGTGCCCAGACGACCCGGATCAAATTCAGGCCCAGACACCCAGCACCGCACCCAGAAACAACAACTGGCCGTGTAACCCCGAGCAAGCCACTCAGCCCTGATTGCTTTAAACAAAAAAATAGTTCAACTTTGATAAGTTCCTTATGATTTATTTTCCCTGTTTACCTTCTCATGCTTCTCTTGCTTCTTGTATCTGAATGTCAAATTTTCTATTCAACTCTGGTTTTTTCAGCAAGAATGCTTGAAAGTCCTGTATTCCACTGAATGACCATATTTTCCCCTGAAACATGATACTCAGTTTTGCTGGGTAGGTGACTCTTGGTTTTAATCCCAGCTCCCTTGACCTCCGGAATATCACATTCCAGGCCCTTCGATCCCTCAGTGTAGAAGCTGCCAGATCCTGGGTTATCCTGATTGTGTTTCCACAATATTCAAATTGTTTCTTCCTGGCTGCTTGTAATATTCTCTCCTTAATCTGGGAATTCTGGAACCTGGCTATAATATTCCTAGGAGTTTTCTTTTTGGGATCTTTTTTTCAACCTCTATTTTGCCCTCTCGTTCTAAAACATCAGGGCAGTTTTCTTTGAGAACTTCCTGGAGGATGCTTTCCAGGCTCTTACTTTGGTCATGGCTCTCAGGCAGTCCAATAATTTTTAAATTATCTCTCCTGGATCTATTTTCCAGGTCAGTGGTTTTTCCCATGAGATATTTCACATTGCCTTCTATTCTTTCATTTGTTTGGATCTGTTTGACAGCATCTTGATTTCTCATAAAGTCATTAGCTTCCATTTGCTCCAATCTAATTCTGAAGCAATGATTCTCCTCAGTGAGCTTTTGAGATTCTTTTTCCATCCGGCAAATTCAACTTTTTAAGGCATTCTTCTCCTCATTGCCTTTTTGAGCCTCCTTTGCCATATGAGTCAGTCTGTTTTTTAAGGTATTATTTTCTTCAGTCAGGCTGTTGACTCTCATTTCATAATTTTCTTGCATTGTTCTCATTTCTCTTCCCAATTTTTCCTCCACTTCTCTTATCTGCTTCTTAAGGTCCTCTATGGCCTGTAACCAGCTTGTATTTTCCTTTGAAGCTTTTGGTGCAGGAGTTCTGACTTCACTGATTTCCTCCTGTTCCATGCCTTGCTCCTTCTTATCCCCAAAATAGGAGTATAATGTTTGAATCTTCTGTCTGCTTTGTTTCCTTTGCCTGCTCATTTTGCCACTCAATGATTTGACTTTGGGGCTTTTTGC
>NW_027185712.1:33159157-33271122 GCF_028583685.1 Petaurus breviceps papuanus
ACCCCTCAGACTGGTGCTTGGTCCCCCTACACTCTGCAGGCCAGGAGCTGAAGCCGCCAAGTAGCGTCTCAGCGGTTTCTTGCCCTGGGGGTAAAAGCCATGCACTCCCACTTACTGGGTCCCAAAGTCCAGACTGCACTGGCCTCTCACCTTGTCCTTCGCATCTGTGTATTGATAAATCTGGAAACGGCCACAGCTGCTGCCGATCTGGAGTCCCTCTGGCTGGCGGCTGGTCAGGCCCGCCCTGGGGCTAAAGCCTCAGCGTGGTGCTGGGCTAGGCTCCCAGAGCGTTGCGCTGGCCGATTCCTGCCGGCCTGCCGGGCTGTTCTCAGCGGGAGGTTAGCTTCTCTGTGTCATTTTGTGGGTTCTGCAGCTCCAAAGTTTGTTTAGAGTCCCCTTTTTACATGGATTGGGGAGGGTGGAAGCTGGAGCTGCGGGAGGGTCGTGCTTCTACTCCGCCATCTTGGCCGGGAATCTTTTCTTAACCATATTTTCCTTTCAGTAATACCACCTTACTTTAATACTGAGTAAAAAGACTTAAATATTTGATTACTTAACATATACTCTAAGGGCTCAGAAATTGGAAGACACAATGAGGAATTACCAGCTCCTCTACAGCTTTTTCTCATATTATTCTTCTCTTTGTACTTCATGATCCAGTGAAAATTATATACTCTCTGAATCCAAAAAATATTTATCATAGGGTTCAACCAGAGCCAGAACTGGGGCAATGAAATCAGGGGGTTTTGCTATCTACTGATATATAAAAAGGTCACTTTTCCATCCAGCAGAATAGCAGAGACCTCTGATCCAGCTCCCTCAAATGTCACAAGAGCCAGGGCAACATAAGTAAGGTCCTTTTCTTTTTCCCAACTATTGTCTCCTGTGGGTGGGGCTTCCTCCCTTTAGAATTAACTTACTTTTCTCTGATTGACTTTAGACTATTTTCTACAATTCTCAGTATAACAGGAACATTATTTTTTGGAAAATCCATTTACACAACTGTCTTACAGCAAAGATATTTGGAGGAAAAGCTTCAGCAGATTTAAATTACAATAGTCATTTACATCTATAAAATAGGTACCTCTCCAGAGGCAGAAATCCAGAAGATTTCTCAGAAAGTTTATAGCCCCATTTAATGTAATCCCCTAGTCTTATCATGGATGTCTTCAAAGGAAACTGGCCCTGGGAGAAGAGCCTTTTAAGGTGTAAAAACTATTATTATTATAAAATATTCTTTGATTTAGATCCCAGCAAGCTCTAGGAAAGTCATGGATTTCTGTAATGAAATCTATTCTTTCTGGTCAAGCAACTCCCTATAACCAAAGTAGGGAAGCTTTATGGAAATAGCATCCAGATATCTTCAAAAACTTCAGTATTTGGAAGATGAAGCAAACAACCTCTACAAAATGAAGGGTGGAAACAAATGAGTCTGGGCTTCAGGGATGGGAACCCAAGATAACTGAAGATTTGCAGTCTTACATTGAGGTACCTACCCTCACTTTTTGCCATAGATCTCTTGGCACTTTCCCCATATCTTACAGTTGGATAGTCAGTAAGTCAATAAGGTTTTATTAAGCTATTTGAACCAGGTACAGTGCTAACCATTGGGGATAAAAATAAATACAAACAAGGGCTTTGCCCTCAAATACCTTGAAAGATAAGATACAATTAACTATGAACCTAGGAGATATATTCAGTGATCTCTTTGCCACAGCAGATAAACCAAGACCTCCTCATATCTGCTCAGTCCCTGCATATTCTTGCATTTGACCATGATTAAAGAACATAAGGATGACTATTTTGCTCCTGGTTCTCCCCACTTAGGATGGTAAGCAAAAGGGAATTGAGGATTGTTGAGGGTCATTACCTTACTGCAAGTACATAGGTTGGACTGCCTGGATTGATGGCCACCCTTCCCCTAACATGACTATACCCATTCAAGAATGACTCTTAGGAAAGTCACAAATGCCACAAAGTAGGTGAAAGAAGATCTAGAGACCTCTACATTTTAGGTGGGTTTCTACACCAAAATCAGATTAGTCCTGCTCTCTTCTAATAAATAGTTTGTCCCCTGGTCCCCACCAAACATCTTTCTGATTATTCTAGGCACCATAATGTTTAATTATAGCTCCATGTCTTATCTCCCTACTTCCTTTCTGCTTTTTAAATTCATAACCACTAGTTTATGCCCAACTGAACAGTTATTTCCTGTATGAATTTTCCCTTCATATTATTCACAAAACTTTCCAATCATCCTTTATATAGTACTTGGTTTTCCATTTCTTCGATGCAGTTATGGTGAAGCTCAATTATCTGAACATGTGTCATTCAATGAAACTACAAACTTCTAGGGAGCAAGGAATGTGCCTTATGTAGACTCTGTATCACTCCCAGCACCCTGATTTGGGCTCTGCTCTATGTGGGTGCTCATTACACATTTGTTGATTGAATGGATGAATTGGTGAACAAAGGAAGATCTTTATGTTGCCTAAATTTAGGAACAAACTTTCACAAACATTAAGTATATTTAAAGTATGCATGCTTCTCTAGTCTTGAATAAGCAACTGTCAGTCATTTGCCTCCAGAAATGCTCAGAATTTACCTTGGATGGGCTTAAGAAACATCATCTGCAGATAATGTTTTCATTCTCAATTAGCAAAAATTTCTGAGACAATAAATCAGAGAAGGTTCCTAAAAAGAGACTTCCCTGGAATATTTTTGCTACTTCATTTTCAATCATAACAATAATAAAGTAGTCATGACTGTCTTTTGTGACATATTTCCCTGGGGAGCTAAAAGCTTTGATTAATATGATTCATTCATACCCTTAAAATCCAACGAGCATGGTAGAAGCTGAAAATATGGTTTCTGTTTTTATGGATGAGAACAATGAGGTTTAGACAGGTTAGCCAAAGTTTAAAAGTCATAGCAGAGCTTATCAATAAAACCCATTTCTCTGTGTCTTTATGGCCGATATTATATTTCATTTCATTACTTCCAGTCCTTAACCCTAGTAACTGTCACTTCAGGGAGGAATCCAGAAGTGAACAATAGCTAACATTTGTCTAGTGCTTTTTAATATTATTTAAAAAAACAAAAACTTCCACACTGAGCACACTGGTAAAATTTAAAGTGATCCATAAATGTGAGTTATTATGATCATTATCTAATGCTATGTTCACAGTAGTGGAAATGATGAGTGTAGCTCTCCAAGTATTTCATAATATTTAAAGAATCTGAACTGATGTCAATAAAAAGGGTCAAGATTCCAGGGGCATTTCATTTTATCCATGTCGGCGTATATAATAGTAGACGTCAATTTTACTTTGGTGATATTTGATACACCATTCATTACTTTTCTCAATCCCCTGAGCTGCTAATGCCTCCTTCTCCTCTAAATAACATGAATTTATACATATATTCTATACATGAATGTATACGTTATGCACATATGTGAAGATATGCGTGTATGCAAATATCTCTACGACAGATAGGTAGGTAGATAGAATACGTGATGGATGGATAGGTAGGTAGATCGGTCGTCTTAAATTCTTTCTCTCCTGAGAAAACATGGGTTCTTTGAGATCAAGATCTCTTTGTCTTTGTGGCTCCAAAACCCAGCACAGTGCCTGCCACATAATAGGCTTAAAATAAATACTTGTTGGTTGGTAGATTGTTTGAGATATTTAATATACTAAGTGTGACATTGATTTTGTCACATTTTTGTAGTAGGTTTGTGACAAAAGAGTAATAAATAGGTGCGCAGAGGCAGGCCGGGAAGCAAAGGTGCAGGTTAGGCTGGGAAGAGACCTGACCAACAAGGGGAGCAAGGTGTCCCACCAACCACAAGGGCCACTACCAGGCCTTTCACCAAAGGGCTGGGACTGGAAAGAGCAAGGTAAGAAACAAATGCAGGGCCCCTGTCCAGAACAGTAAATACTCCTGGGACTGCCACTCCATAGCCCAGTAATTTTTAAAAAAAAAGCCCCTATCAGACCTTCAAGGACCAGGATTGCAGAGTGAACCCAGCCTGCTCCAACTCCTCCCTCCCCCCCAAAAAAAACATAGTAACTATTGCCTCAGGGCAAAACCCTCAACAGTAAAGGCTTGGGAACCCAAGAGGAAGGGCATGGCTAGGGCCTTGCCTCAAAATGGGTAGAATGTAGACTACAAAGACTCTGGAGTCCTACTCTCCTCAGAGGGAGCAACCAAACTCAGAGGGAGACAATGTGGACTCCACACCCACAGCTGAAACATTAATAGGGAATGGGTCCCAAGCACAGAAAGCTCTCCTAGATGAGCTCAAAAGGAACTTTAAAACAAAATGAGAGAGATAGAAGACAAAATTGATAATTCTTTTAAAATCAAATTGCAGAATTAGAAAAACATTATAATGAAGAAAACAGCTCCATAAAAAGAGAAGTGTATGATATGGAAAAGTAGCTCCAAAAACTAACCAAGGAAAATGATTTGCTAAAAATCAGAATGAACCAAATTGAAACAAATAACTCTATGAAGAACCAAGAATTAGTCAAACAAAACAACAAGAATGAAAAATTAGAAAAAGAGGTAAAATACCTCAAAGATAAAATAACTAACCTGGAAAACATATCCCAGAGAGATGACCTGAGAATCATAGGCCTACCAGAAAATCATGATGAAAAAATGAGGCTGGACAACATTCTCCAAGAGCTCATTAATGAAAATTGCCCTGAGATACTAGAACCTGAGGGTAAAATAGAAATCAAGAGAATCCACTGGACACCTGCTGAAAGAGATCCCAAATTGAAAAGTCCTTGAAATGCTGTGGCCAAACTCAAGAACTACCAGGTAAAAGAGAAAATACTTGAAGTGGCTGGAAAGAAACAATTCAAATATGTAGGGACCACAGTGAGGATCGCACAGGATTTGGCAGCCTCTACACTGAAAGATCGGTTGCAGTGGAATTCAATTTTCCGCAGGGCAAAAGAGCTCAGGTTATAACCAAGGATCACCTACCCAGAAAGACTGAACATATTCTTCCAGGCAAAGATATGGTCATTCAACAATATAACAGAGTTCCAAGCCTTCCTTATAAAAAAGCCAGAGCTCAATGTAAATTTCAACCTCGAATTATGAGATGCAAGAGTGACATAGAAAGGTAAACAAGGAAAACACACACACACACCTTGTTATTTAATAAGAGAAAACTGTTTATACACAAGTAGAGGGTATGAGTATAAATTACACAAAATGACAATTTAAAAAAATCTTATTAAGGGCTACATAGGGACTGCAATGGAAGAAGAGGAAGGAATGAAGTGGAAAAGGGTAAATTTTGCCACACAAAGAGGCATAAAAACAATATAGAATAGGAAAAGAAGGGAGGGAGATGAGTATTATATGAGTTTTTTCCTCATTGCATCTGGTGCAAGGAGGCAATAACAACCAGTTAAGCATAAAACTCTATGGAGAAGAAACACAAAACATATCATATTAGAGGGAAAGAGGGGAGGGAGAGGAGCTTTGCATGAGATTTGTTCCTGTCATTCTTGGTGTGAAGAAGAAATAACATACTTCATTAAGTATAAAAATATTCTACAGGCAGTAGGAAGGGGAAAGGGCTACAAAAGGGGTGGAGTTAGTAGGGAGGGAAGAAATAAGGGGGAAGGGGAGGAAAAGAGATCGGGGCTGATAAGGGAATGCTGAGGGAGGTGGTGGTAAAAAGGAAAACTATTAAGGAGGGGAAGGGAGAAAGGGAGAAAAATATAAGCATTAACAGGGGAGGGAATAGGATGGAGGGAAAGAAACAGATAATAATCATAACTGTGAATGTGAATGGAATGAACTCTCCCATAAAATGGAGGTGGGTAGTAGAATGGATTAAAAATCATAATCCTACCATATGCTGTTTACAAGAAACACATCTGAAACAGAGGGATACACACAGGGTAAAGGTAAAAGGCTGGAGTAAAATATATCATGCCTCAGCTAAAGTAAAAAAAAAAAGCAGGGGTAGCAATCCTTATCTCAGATAAAGCAAAAGCAAAAATTGATCTAATTAAAAGAGATAAGGAAGGAAACTATATCCTGCTAAAAGGCACCATTGAAAATGAAGCAATATCATTACTTAACATATATATCAAGTGGTGTAGCATCCAAATTCCTAAAGGAGAAGATAAGGGATTTAGAGGAAGAAATAGATAGCAAAATTATCCTAGTGGGGGACCTTAATCTCCCCCTCTCTGATCTTGATAAATCCAACCTCAAAATAAACAATAAAGAAGTTAAGGAGGTGTATAGAATTTTAGAGAGAGTGGGTATGACAGATCTCTGGAGAAAACTGAATGGGGATAAAAAGGAATATACCTTCTTCTCAGAGGTACATGGCACATACACAAAAATTGACCATGTACTAGGACATAAAAACCTCAAAATTCAGTGCAGAAAGGCAGAAATAATAAATGCATTCTTCTCAGATCATGATGCAATAAAATCATATGCAATAAAGGGTCATGGAAAGACAGACTAAAAACTAATTTGGAAACTAAACAATTTAATCCTAAAGAATGAGTGGGTCAAGCAAGAAATCATAGAAACAATCAGTAACTTCATTCAAGAGAATGATAATAATGAGACAACATACCAAAATCTGTGGGATGCAGCAAAGGCAGTTCTTAGGGGAAGTTTTATATACCTGAGTGCATACATGAATAAATTAGAGAAAAGAGACATAAATGAATTGGTCATGCAATTGAAAAAGCTAGAAAAAAAATTGAAAATCCACAATTAAATACTAAATTAGAAATACTGAAAACCAAAGGAGAGATTAATAAAATTGAAATTAAGAAAAATATTGAATTAATAAATAAAACTAAGAGCTGGTTTTATGAAAAAAAATTCACATAATAAAATTGATAGACCCTAAGTAAATATGATTAAAAAGAGAAAGAATAAAACCAAATTATGTGTATCAAAAATGAAAAGGGTGAAGCTACCAGCAATGAAGAGGAAATTAAAACAATAATTAGGAATTATTTTGCCCAGTTGTATGCAAATAAATTTGACAATCAATGAAATGGATGATTATTTACAAAAATATAGGTTACCCAAATTAACTGAAGAGGAAGCAAATTACTTAAATAACCCCATCTCAGAAAGAGAAATCAAACAAGTCATCAGTCAACTCCCTAGGAAAAAATGTCCAGGGCTAGATGGACTTACTAGTGAATTCTATCAAACATTTAAAGAACAATTGATTCCAATACTATACAAACTGTTCAGGAAAATTACTGAAGAAGGAGTCCTACCAAATTCTTTTTATGACACAAATATGGTACTGATACCTAATTCACTAAGAGATAAAACAGAGAAAGAAAATTATAGACCAATCTCCCTCATGAATATAGATGCAAAAAATTTTAAATAGAATATTAGCAAAAAGACTACAGCAACTTATCTCAAGAATAATATACTTTGATCAGTTAGGATTTATTCCAGTAATGCAAGGATGGTTTAATATTAGGAAAACCATCAGTATAATTGAACATATCAGCAATAAAACTAGCAAAAACCATATGATTATCTCAATAGATGCAGAAAAGGCTTTTGAAAAAATATAACATCCATTCCTATTAAAAACACTAGAAAGAATAGGAATAAATGGAGCCTTCCTTGAAATAATAGGTAGCATCTATTTAAAGACATCAGCAAGTATTATATGGAATGGGGAGAAGCTAGAAGCATTTCCAATAAGATCAGGGGTGAAACAAGGATGTCCACTATCACCCCTCTTATTCAATCTGGTACTAGAAATGTTAGCAGTAGCAATTAGAGAAGAAAAAGAAATCAAAGGAATCAAATTAGGCAAACAAGAGACCAAGCTATCACTCTTTGCAGATGATATAATGATATACTTAGAGAATCTTAGAGAATCAAGTAAAACACTACTTGAGACAATAAATAAATTTGGCAAAGTTGCAGGATATAAAATAAACACACATAGATCCTCAGCATTCCTGTATGTTTCTAATGAAATTCAACAGCAAGAGATAGAAAGAGAAATCCCATTTAAAGTTACTCTAGATATTATAAAATATATGGGAATCCACCTGCCAAAACAAACCCAAGACCTATATGAACACAACTACAAAACACTTTTTATACAAATAAAGTCACAACTAACTAACTGGAAACACATCAATTGCTCATGGCTGGGTCAAGCTAATATAATAATAAAAATGACAATTTTACCTAAATTTAATTATATATTTAGTGTCATACCAATCATTTTACCAAAAAACTACCTTATAGAGCTAGAAAAAATATTAACAAAATTCATTTGGAAGAACAAAAGGTCCAGAATATCAAGGGAATTAATTAAAAGTAACACTAAGGATAGAGGGCTAGCTATACTATATTTTAATCTGTATCAAAAAGCAGCAGTCATCAAAACTACTTGGTACTGCCTGAGGAATAGAGTAGTGGATCAATGCAATAGATTGGGTACACAAGATTCAGCAGTCAATGACTATAGTAATCTAATGTTTGATAAACCCAAAGACCCCAGTTTTGGGGATAAGAATTCATGATTTGACAAAAACTGTTGGGAAAACTGGAATACAGTATGGCAGAACCTGGGCATAGACCATTATATATACCATATACCATACACCATATACCAAAATCAAGTCTAAATGGGTGCATGATCTAGGTATAAAGGTTTATACTCTAAGCAAAATGGGAAAGTAGGAATAGTTTCCCTGTCAGATTTGTGGAGAGGGGAAGACTTTATGACCAAACAAGATTTAGAGGGCATTATAAAATGCAATATGGATAATTTTGATTACATTAAATTGAAAAGCTTCTGTACAAACAAACCCAAAGTAACCAGGATTAAGAATGAAGTGGAAAATTGGGAGAGAATTTTTCCAAACTATGTCACTGATAAAGGACTCATTTCTAAAATATACAGAGAATTGAGTCAAATCTTCAAGAATACAAGTCATTCCCCAATTAATAAATGGTCAAAGGATATGAACAGGCAGTTTACAGAGAAAGAAATTAAATATATGTATAAGCATGTGAAAAAATGCTCTAAATCACTATTGATTAGAGAAATGCAAATCAAAACAACTCTGAGGTACCACATCTCACCAGTCAAATTGGCTAAGATGACAAAACAGGAAAATGACAAATGCTGGAGAGCATGTGGGCAAATTGGAACACTACTGCATTGCTGGTGGAGTTGTGAAATGATCCAACCTTTCTGGAGAGCAATCTGAAATTATGCCCAAAGGGCTATAAATAATTTCATACCCTTTGACCCAGCAATACCACTTCTAGAATTGTATCCCAAAGAGATCATAGAAGTGGGAAAAAGACCCATATGTACAAAAATATTTATAGCAGCTCTTTTTGGGGTGGCAAAGAATTGGAAATTAAGGGGGTACCCATCAATTGGGGAATGGCTGAACAAGTTGTGGTATATGCATGTTATGGAATACTGTTGTGCAATAAGAAACGAGGAGCAGATGAACTTCATATTTACCTGGAGAGGCTTATACGAACTGATGCTGAGTGAGAAGAGTAGAGCCAGGAGGAATTTGAACACAATTATAGACACAATGTATGTGTGATAACAAACTTGGATAAACTGGACTCTTCTCAGCAATCCAGAGCCATAAGGCAAACCCATAAGACTCATGATGGAGAGAGATGTTTACATCTAGAGAAAGAACTGAGATTGAACCCATATTGAAGCAAACTACCTTCCCTTTTTCATTTTCTTGTTTGTATTTCTTTCCTCTTCCCCATTCCTCATTCCATTGGTTACAGTCCTTCTTTATAACCTGACTAATGCCTAATCTGAAAGTATTTGCAGATACTATACTTGATTGTATGCCACCATGGGGGTGGGGAGGGAGAGAAAATTTAATTTTTTTTTCTTTTAATGAGCAATCGGGGTTGAGTAACTAGCTCAAGGTTACACGGCCAGGTGTTTCTGGGTGGGTGCTAAGTGTTGGAGCCGGGATTCAATCCCCAGGTCATCCTGACACTGGAGCTGGTGCTCTTACTCACTGTGCTACCTGGCCGCCCCGAGAGAAAATTTTAAACTCAAGGAATTGTGGTAATGAATCTTGTAAACTAAAAATAAACAAATTAATAAAGACCAAAAAAAGAAACCAAGTAATAAATAATTATTATAAGAAACTGCTAAAAATTGACAGAGATTTCATCACTCCTGACTAGAATTCTCCATATTATTACATATCTCAATGAACCTGTACTTTGGTTAAGACATAGAAACAAAAATATCTAGATTCAGATTCTGGTTTTACTTCTTAAAACCTTTGTCAACCTTGGTATGTTAATTAACATCTCTGGCATTCAGAAGTTTTGGTGGGTATTGGCCTAGGTGATCTTAAGGTCCCATCCAGCTCTATTTGGTCACTAAGTTCTGTCTGTTCATCTATTGAGAGGTATTCATATCCAGTCCTTCTTACTTGAGCAATCTGATTGTAGGCTCTCTACCTTCTCAAATCATGCATTTATCTTCGTAAGCTATTCTCATCATAATATTTGCCTCCTCAAAACCACTAAAAGGCTCCCTTTATATCACTCACTCACTCAAAACCATTGAATGGCTCATTCCTTTCCAGAATAACAAATCTAAACTCTTAATGACTTAAAAATCTTCTATAAATTAGCCACATTATATAACCTATTCCCTACTCCTCCTCAATTTCCTCTTTTGATTATAGTTAAATGGGTCTGTTCATGGCCCGTAAGCATACCATAAATCTTAATTTAGGATTTATGGCCTTCTTCTTCCTATTTCCCTCTGTATAAAGTAACTTGTAATTTTATGGAATCTAAGAAATAAACTTCATCTATTCTAAACAAAACCTAAAAGAGAATGCCTTTTTATCCCTCCCTCCGATTTTGTGCCCTCTCCCAAAAATTATGCTTCCTCTACCTGAAAACCTCAAAACATGGGGGTTCATTAGCTCCTAACACCATCCATCCAACTTCTGGAAAGCTCTGATTACTAGGAAATTTTGCCACTATTAACATAAAATCTAACTCTAGGTAACTTCTACCCTTTGCTCCTATGATGAGGTGCAGGCTCTGGGAATCCCCTTGAACTCTCCTTGAATCTGTGAGGCACAGGCTCTGGGAATCCCCCTTGAACTCTGATTAAATCATCTCACTTGATGAGGCATTTGCATGAGGCCATAACCCTTACATTGTGGCTGGGTCCAAACCTCTGTTAGGAGCCTAGCCCTCCATTGTCCATCTACTTCCCACCCTTGAGCCTATCAAAGTATCAATCCACCCTTGAACTGACCTAGCCCACCATTGTCTTTTGGCTCCAGGTAGCCTCCAGCAACTTCCCATGCTTAATCACTCATTGATCTCATCAGACTTCTCCTGAAGGCCCTCCCCAAACTCCTCCTCTAGACCACCCCTAGGTTCCTCCAACAACCTTCTGTATATAAGATCCCATCTTCCCTCTATGTGGTGTGAGATCACCATAATAAAATTTACTTTTGTTAGGCTAAGAAGACTTGAGTCCAATTCATTCAGCAGGACCCAGCTTAATACACTAGGGGTCTAATCTTGTTATATGTTTAAAGAAATCCTGGAAGAGGGTATTGCTGATGTTTTCTGGGATCCTGAGACTGTTCTGCAGGCAGAGAGGGAATTGATGAGGACACTGGCAATGTATATTGTGTCTTTGTTAAGCTTTGTCTCCCCAGGAACAGAGATTGCTGAGAACTTGCCTCATGTCAAGATGAAGAAAAGACCTCTCTGGGTATTAAATGCTGTGATGATATCTTAAACTTATTGTAGCTCAGGGGTAGATGGCCTTTGTGCTCTCCACTGCCCCTTTTGAAAAGGTGCTTGGCATTAACTGATGATAATTATAATTCACTTGTGATCCAGGGGTGGGAAATTTTTTACTTTTTTGTGCTCTGTGATGCACCAAATGAATGCACTTTGTTTATGATTGGAAACTAATCTCCATTTGAGAAAAGAAACTTTGTGATTGACTAAATGAATGTACTTTCCAAGGGTGGAGTAGTACTTGGAAATTATTGAATTACACTTGGTGAATGCTGTATTTTGATTTTCTATATTCTGTGAATGTTTTGTCTTAATTTGTCACTGAATAAAATGGAGAGTTACTATGTGGGTATTCTAAACCTTAGAAGTTGCCTCTGCTTGGCATTACACAAGGAAAAGTGACAGCCCTTGGGACAAGAGTTTGAACAGTCAAACAATGAATTCTTGTTCCCCCAATGACTCTTATGACCCAATGTGTTTGATTTAGTGTGTCTGTTTAACTTTCTGCTCCTTAACTTCTCCATGTATGAAATGTGGAGATAATAACATTTTTCATCTCTATAACTCAAGGGAATTTGACACAAATTGTGGCTCTGTTTCCAAGGTGCTTTTAATTTTTCAGAAGAAAGGAGCCGTGTAAGAAACATGACTAAAGTATCATTTTGTATATTGTGAATTATTTATTGTAAAGAATATTGTGTCTTCTGCTCTTACTGACTTTAAAGAAAAATGCATCCCTTTAGAATCTTCTTCCCACAGAAGCATTTCAGCTCAGACTGTGTTCAGCTCATAGATCAGAACTGCTTTCACTATTTACAACTACAGTCCCATCCTTTCCTCTCCCACTGCTTTAAATGTATGTCTGCAGTAAGTCTATTTGCAGAACAAAGCCTTCCCTCTCCTGTAGCTCTAAGCAGAGACCATTCACTATTACACTCACAATTTTTGCCCTTTCCAGATTTCAGGTCCCTAGAATGCACAGAACAAGTTGAACATATCTACCTCCCTTCTAGGCTAACAATTCCTTTGACCTCTGCTGTATATCAAGTATCAAGTGCAATGTGACCAGCACTAAACCAAAGGTCTCTATTAATGAGACTGTTTATCTTAAAAATGTAAATGCCATGTTTTCTTTTTGGAATTGATAATTTTAAAGTTATATTTTATAACCACTTTCAGTAATACTGCTAATAATCAACACCCAAATCCATGGCATTCTCAAGAAATTATGCCTCCATAAATTTGCCTTTCTCTGATGGCCATTTGGGATGGTTTCAAGTGGAAAATTAAAACTCAAAAGCTATTATCTTAAGCTTATAGAAAAAAAATAAAGGTTTCAGAATCCATTCAAAAAGAGTTCACATGTTAATTTATTCTTCAAAGAACTGAGTAAATAAGAGGTGAGGAACCTATTCTTCAAAGATTATGTAGGGAATTAGCATGGAATAATGGATAGAATTGAACTTGGAGTCGGGAAGACCAAGTTTCAAATCCTACCATGAGGTAGTTTCTAACTGTGCCACCTAGGGCAAGTGCAGGTCTTATTATTAGCCCTGCCACTGAGACCTCCAAACTCCAGGGAACTGTCATCTTGTAGGGGGTAAGGGCCGAAGCTGAGACCTCTGCCCCTTACCTTATAAGAATTCCAGTACTATTTGTTTACAGGCCCTGGAAACCCTCCCTTGAACTTTCCTCTGAACTCTCCTTGAATTTTTACGTCTCTGCCATTTGCCTGAGGCATCTACCCATCCCAGCCAACTGATGGTTCATTGTAGCCAACAACCAATCCCCCAGTTCTCTGTTACACCTAAGCTAGCACAGTCCTTTGTTGTCTGCTACCTCCAGATTGCCCCAGCTACTTCCCACAGTTGTTCTTGTCTAGACCCTATACTTCCTTTGCCCTGGTGTTTTGGGCCCTTCTCTCCCAGTCACCCCAGACTACTTGGTCACTCCTAGATCCTTCCCACAGTCTTTCTGTATATAAGTTCATCTTGTTCCCCATTATATTGCTGAGATTCCTTAAGAGTCTGGCCAATACAGAGTTTCTTTAAGAGTCTGGCCAATATGGGAGATTATTGGAATCACACCCACACTCTACTGGCGTCCTAATAAGCTATGTCTTTGGCTGAAGGAAGGCTTTTGTTTGAATACATTTGAGCCAGGACCCATGTATCTCTATGTAGCAGCAAGCACCCTAGAAAACCCAGCATGGCTGCTAGCACAGGTTCTTAGATCAGCTTTTCTAAAGGAAAGCAACTCAAAATGGATTAACAATCTTACTTTAATCAAACATATATCATTTATCTAGTTCAGGGGGAAAAAATCAGCACCCTGAACTTTAGCGAATACAAAAAGAAGTTACAAACAGAAAAAAAATATACAGACAGAGAAACAGATCAGCAGACAGGGCTTCCAGCTGTCTGACCATTACATTCATCTGACTATTACATCCAGAGAGGGAAGCACTAACATCTGGGGTTTCAAAGCCAGGGGAATCAACAGCTGCCCAGAGTCTCATCTGGCCACATCACACAACTATTCCCAAAGTGAGTCCCAAAGCAAAACCTCACATCAGGGTATATATAGCCATCTCCTGGGTCAGAGAGTGTCACAACCCTCTTGACCTGCTGCCCAATTACAAAGTAAAAGTAGGTGTGGGCATCCCTGAAAAACAAGCCTCCCACCACAGGCTCCATGTGACCACATTCAGCCTATTAGGGGGCAGAATATATTTTTAAATCAGGGAAGGTTCTCAGAGTCACTTAAGCCTATCAAAATGATAAGGTATGGGCTCTGGGAGCCCCCCTTGAACTTTGATTAAATTGTCTTGTTTGAGGAGGTATTTGCATGAGGCAATAAACCTTACATTAACCTCTGTTTGGAATTCTTCTATTACTAGACTTCCCAATCTCTGTTACTAGACTTCCCACCCTTGAGCCTATCAAAATATCAATCCACCCTTGAACTAGCCTAGCCCACCATTGTCTCCAGGTAGCCTCCAGAAACTTCCCACCCTTAATCACTCATTGACCTCATTAACTCCTCCTGAAGACCTTCCCCAAACTCTTCCTCTAGACTACCCCTAGATTCCTCCCACAGCCTTCTGTATATGACCCCATCTTGTCTCCACATTTATGAGAGCACCATAGAAAAATGAGAGTAGTATAGAGTGACCTAGCACAGACTTACTCTGTATCTAATGCAAGTGACCTTTTAATAAGCTTCGCTTTTCTTTGGCTGAAAAGACTTGAGTTGAATTCATTTGGAAGGATCCAGCATGTTGGTATTTTGGGGTCTCCAGAGCAACCCTAACCCTCCTTATGGGTAACCTCTTCAGAAGAGCCAAGGGGCAGGGAAGATCTTCAGATTCCCATTCCCATAGCACTCTATTTTGGGGTCCCAGCACTTCTAAACCACAACAATCTTGCCTACTTAAGTCCCCTAAGGATTCCTGGGCCCTGTCATGGCCCCTTCCACTGTTTCCTTAGGTCTTCCAGAGCATTCTGTTTACTCTGAAGTCAAACATTCTTTTATATATCATCTCTCCCAATTATATGATGAGCTCACTGAGATAAAGTACTGTTGTGTTCTTTCTATTTTTATCCCCAGTGATTAGAACTGTGCTGGATACAAAGTAATTTTTAATAATATTTTTTTCATTCATTCTTTCAAGTCACATAACTTCTCAGAGTTGTTGTGAGGCTGAAATAAGATAATGTGTGAGAAGTATTTTGCAACCCTTAAGTTACTATACAAATACCATCAAATGTAATGATTGATTTTTGACTCCCCAGAATATAATGCTTCCCCCAGGATATTCAACTGAAATCTCATCACCATGTAGCTTGACTCAGTTTTTGATAGTCAACACCTTCTCAGTTTCCTAAGTTCTATCTCCCTTCTGGTGGGAGGGCTGGAGGATGGAGGAGTAAACTTTTCCAAAAGGCTGACTTTATAAAAGACTTAGAACTTTCCGAACTTTTCAGATAACTCCATCTTTCATCAACAGCTCTCCTTGGTTTCATTTCTGATGAACATCATATCCCTCCTCCTTTCAGTCCTTCCCTCAATCCCATAGCCACTCAGTTTCCTTTTTGTCTTTCCCATTCTATTGTAACCTCTATGAGGGCAGGGACTGTCTATTTCCTATTTGTATATCCAGCACTTGGTACAGTGCCTGACACACAGTGCTTCATAAATGTGAACTGAATTGAATTGAATTATTGGTGATGATGAAGGCAAGGTTTATGGGAAATATTTGCTATCAATAATTAATGGATCTAAGTATTCTGTGCTTAAATTCCTAAGAAATGATGAAGACTTCTGATTTCTGTACCATAGTAATTTTGTTCTAAAAATATGATTCAGCCTAAGTTCAGTTTAAATTTATGACATCTTAGTGATTCAGATGTAACTTTAGATTTATGTTTCATTACTTAAACAAGTACTTTCCAACTGCCCCATTAGCCTTCCCACATTTCAAATGAAACTTTATTGTGGAAATATCTGTCAGTAATATATGTTTCTGAGCCCTTCTGCTTTCAACATATATACATTTTTTTTTTGCAACAAAATGTATTTCCTTTCTACATTTATGTCAATGGAGTCAAAAGAGATAGCTTTAACTTTGTTTTTATTTGAGACCTTTTTCGAAGTCTGTTGATACTGTAATTGATCATCTGTTTGCTGGATTGAATATTTAAGTTTCAAAGAGTATCCTTTAAAAAATACAGAGAGAGAAAGAGAGATAGCTATGGATAAAATTGGGCACACACTATGTTCATAAAGCAGTTCTGATAGTCTAATGAAGGGGAATGAGATAAAAAACATTCTTATTCTGAAGTTTTTCATTGTAAAAATGAGTTAAGACTTGTGTAGACTAGTGATTTAATCTCTTTGATGTTACTAAAGATCATAAATGTGATTAGGGGGATCTGCTTAATTCAATTAAATTCAACAAGCATTAAATGCCTACTATGAATAAAATACTGTGCTTTAAAAAAAAATCATTGTTACTGATCCACTGGTCACCAATCCATTCTTTCAAGGTCCTGGCTAATTACTCAAACACTGAATAACACTATTGGTTGCTCATTTTATATTCTAATTATTCATCAATTATTCTAATTCCTTTCTTTGTTATTGATTCTTAGGGGTCTTTGATATATTTTGAGCAAAAAAGGAGACAAGTACATATTTTTAAACTGCAGCACATTAATTGTATTCATTCATCCCATTATGTCAAGCATTTTGCTTTATAAGACTTCTGTGTTAGAAGCAATAGAATTTATGCAAAAGTTAAATGAAATGTAATAGCTATGTGTGGAGCTGCTATTTCAATAATTTAGCTATAATTTATGCACAAAAAACCAAATAAGCATGTCTTTAAAGAATTTTGTATTTTGTCTTTAAAATATATATATAATCGGGGTGGGCTAGGTGGCACAGTGAGTAAAGTGCTGGCCTCAGAGTCAGTTCTGGCCTCAGACACTTAACACCCACACACACAAAAAAAACTATCTGTGTAACCTTGGGCAAGTTACTTAACCCCAATTGCCCTCCAAAAGGCAAAAAATAAAAATAACACAACCAAAAGTTTAAATAAAACCTTCAAAATGAATAGAACATTTTAAATATGACTGAAAATTAGACTTAAGTATTGATTCAGGGTGAATGAGGAAAACATTCAAAGACCAAATGAAAAGCCAGGATCCATAAGTCAGTAGCATTCTAGATGATAGGTACAAATATGTGCAATTGACATGTTGAGTGATGGCTATTTTCCTCAGTTATTAATTACAAATGGATAATATTAGAATTGATTTGAAGTCATCTTTCCTTCTTTAGAACATAGAGCACAGGATTAGAGCTTATTAGTGATCATAAGTCTACACCCTTGTTCTATTCTAGGACTTTGACTTTCTTTTTCAAGGATCAGTTCCTACATGATTATAGCTCCAGGTAACCCATACTTTGGGCAATTTGAAGTAATGGCTGCCTTGATAGCAAAGTTCATGTCCTTTAACTGCTCTTAAAAAAATATCCCTAGGGTAGACCAGAAATTGTAAGGATTCTATTAACTGAACAGAGCTTCTCTAGAACATATGCCATCCAAAGGCACCTGAAATTTTCTTCCATACTCTTCATTACTTAGACAAAAGAATCATGCATTTTCTTGAGTAGTTCCCTAGCAATTATCTTAGAAAACTGGATTTTATTGAAGTAACAGAAAATGCTGGTTTTCAAAAACAGTATTTTGGGGGGGTTAGGGGTAGGAAGATATCCATATTTCAGAAGAAGGACATATGGCACAATATGAGAAACTATGGAAAGTCTCACTTCACTGCTACTCTCTTGGATTATTATTTGTTTGTTTGATTGTTGTTGTTCTAACTAGGAAAACAAAAAGAAAAAAATAAAATCAAAGCTGATGCTGTAAATGATATTTTTTTCAAAAGTCTAGGGAAAGATTACATTTAAATTATGAAGGTTATTATTTACAAGAATGTTGTTTTTATACCAACAGATACTTTGGAAAATTCTAGTAGAAAAGAAACCTGGAAATGAAAGCACTTAATTTTCTCTACTTATTTAGTGGAACTTTCAAAAAATTTCTAGTTGGTACCTGGGATGAATAAAATAATATAATCTCATATAATGTTCCCTATACTTTATATCCTATTCTCTCCAAACTTATCAAATCTCTTCTATCTATCTATTCAGAGAATTACTAGGATTCTTTTATCTCTTCATAGGTTAATTGTACATAAAGATTTAGAACTGGAAAGGGCCCTAGAAGCAAGGCAGTATGTTGGATTCACCTTGCAGACCACCCTGATAAAGTTACTTGCCCAGTGTCACTTAGATACTAATTTGCATAGGCAAAATTTAACTAATTCCAAGTTTATTGCTGTAATGGTAATGGGGATTTGAAGATCTTCCCTGCCCTTTGTAATGGCAAGCAAAAAAGCACTTAACATATTGTTTTAGTTAAGCCTTGTCCATGATTATATTAAGTGTTTGTTAAGAAACAGAACTTGTGGAGGGGTGGCTAGGTGGAGCAGTGAATAGAGTACCTGAGTTCAAATCTAGTCTCAGATACTTGACATTCACTAGCCATGTGACCTTGGGCAAGTCACTTGACCCCAATTGCCCTGCCTTCCCCCCCCCTCCAAAAAAAGCAAAAGAAAGAAAAGAAAGAATAAAGAAACAGAACATGTGAAATCCACAGTGGGAGGGACTTGGCAAAGACAGGAACAGGAAGGAAGTAAGAGGTGGGCAGAACAGGGAGGAGCTAATGACCAGATAAAAACCTGAGCACAAGCTGAGAAAGAGCCAGAACTGCTGGGAGCAAGCTGTGTAGAGGCTGAACAGCTAATGTGAGTGAGGGGCATTCTTACTTAAGGGAGCCTATCTTGTTTTGAATGCCTGACTTTGGGAAGGTATAGGAATGTTGGTGTTCACTGTATTATGTGTACGTGTACCAACTTTGTGGTTACTACAATGAATTTGGCTTTCTGGTTTTGGGATTTGGTTTTCTGGTATTTGAATAAATGCTTCAGTTCTGTCTTCCATGTGAAGAGCCTGGTACATTGTGATTCACAACTACACAAGCATATTCATAGCCACTGTGGATGTTGTGAATATCGCATTGGTGTTATAAGTACTTTTTCCACTATACTATTCCTTCAAAAGACTGAACTACTTTTCTTTCATTTCCTTTTATTTTCTTCCAAGGATAATGGGAAATTTCATTGAGAAGGATAGAACAAAAATTGTTACCAGAAAGAAGAAATTGAAAATAAATGAGGACAGGGTGAGAGGGCACGTAGTTGTCTTCACAAAGTTCAAATTACCAGGCCCCAAAAAATTGTATTCTAAGATCCTGAAGAAAAAAATGATGCTTGATTTCTGAGCCATCAGGTATAAGACCATTTTAGGAAGGCAAATGTTATCTTCATTTTCAGTAAGGGGGAGAGTAAGGAAGGGTGAGTAAGGAGCTTAAATATTGTAACTCAATAAGCTTGACTTCAATTACAGACAAAATTTTAGAAATCATTAATCCTACAGGCATTAATTATACACACTTACTAATAAGGCACTGCCAGAGATGTCAAGGTTCAAAGGAAAAAAATGTAAGATGATTGATCTCTTACCTTCAAATCCCATTACCATTTTACTAGATGTTAAACTTATTAGGTCTTAGATTTGGCCAAAATCTTAAAAGCCAGAATGACTTCACCAAAAAAAGATCATGCCATAAAGATCTCACTTCCTTTTTTTCCTTTTTGTCTAGGAAAAAATAATACTAATATTATACTCTGCAATTTAGGCTCACCTGACAAAAGCAATTTTATTTACTATATATCAAAGACATTCTAATGCAGAGAAAGGGAGATGTCCAAATTGGCATAGTTCCCCAGGTCTTCTGACATGATTTTATGACCCAATGATATTTCAGGTAGCATTTCTAGGAAACTGGAATAAAGGAAAGATTATAATATGCTAAGCCATAGTTTGGGGTCCATATCATAGAATAATCACAATTCAGTTTCAACCTGGAGCTATTATCTGTAAAAGTTCCCTGCTATGATCTATATCCTATGCTTGAATTTCAGAACAGCAGACACTGTCTGCAGATGAGTCAAAGCAACAATCACTTCAGGGGAATTTGAAGAAAATAATTACATCAAGACAAGGGTTAAGTTTAGTTATTAACCTTACTCCATTTCAAAAGAAGGTTATGACTTTTTTTCTTTTACCATTTTCCCAAAGGAAAAAGGCTTTTAGACTGGAAAATTAGTTTTTCTTAATATTTCTAGGGAAACTAAAAAGGAACATTTTAATTATCTCTCTACATTTTTTATAAAACAGTTAGACTGGTAGATCATGGGAATAATGTTGATATGATATAGCTAGACTTCTCTAAAGTATTTGGGTGGGGGGAGTCTTATATTTAGAAGAAAAATGGGACATATTACTGAGAGTTTGGAACTGGTTAAATAAGGGGAATCAAAGAGTAATCATTGTTGTCTAAAATCAAATGACCTGATGTCAACTGGAAGGAAGCTTCTTTTTGGATTGATCCAAAAGATATGTCTTTGGTACTGTGGTATTAGACATTCTTTAATGACTAGAATAGGAGAAATTTTTGTAAAGTCTTAAAATGACATGATCTGAATTCCAAAATTGTATAATTATAATATGTGTGTATACATAGATACATATGCAAACATACAAAAATCACCTATGTGTTGAATACCCCATAGTTAGTATACAACATGAGATACTTGGGGTACTATGCTAAAAATAGAACTCATCTTTACATGCTCTGCCACCCTTAAGTCTACTGCAAACTAGCATGTTACTATATTAGCTATCCAAAAAGCACAATATCTGCATTGTCTACCAGCTAGTGCCATGCCCTGATAAATTGTTTTCATCAGTGTTTCTCTGGTCAACATCAAAAACCTCCAGCACTCCTTTGCAGCTCTGAAAGTCTGGAAGGGAAATTAGGTTCATATGGTCCAGGTTCTAAATTTAGAATAGAAGTGATTAAGTATTGCTTAGAATTATTCCAAATAGAAATGCATGTTTAACTGAATCATTCTATTTGACATTACTAAGGATCATGCATGTTGTAGTGATCAGCTTAATTCAATCCAACTTAACCCTTAAGTGACTACTATGTGCAAAATACTGTGCATTCATGTGAATTTCTCTTTATTGAATGACTCCACTTTCCCACTGTCCCTCCTCTCCCCCTCCACTCATAGCACACAAGTAATCAACATACTCTATCCACAGTTTATTATGTACTGGAAAAAGTAAAGAAAAACTCACTAAGTGCTTCCTACCTGTAACATCTGCCTGATTGGTTCCTGCAATTCCTACTAACTACCCTCCTTACTTTTAGGTTTAGCTACAAGATGAGGTATACTTGCCTGCCTTTTGTGGAGAAAGAATGAGCAATGGTGTGTGTGTGTGTGTGTGTGTGTGTGTGTGTGTGTGTGTTCAGCACTCACAAACTCCCAGGCTCTGAGCCCTGGACTACAGAGGATAGGTAGGGAAGATAAGGGTACCACAGGGAGAGAGATCCGTCACTCCTTGTCTATCCAGAATTTTTACAGCACCAGGCTTAACAACAACTGACAGTCTCTGAACTCAGGGACCTCTTCTCCTTCTAGCCATTAGTTCTGTTCTCAGTCTGTTCACTTCTGCAGCACTGGTTTCAGAACTGTTCCAAGTCACCAGAGGTAGAATCTTGGTCCATGCCCACCTATTAGTCACCTGCAGTCTTGTCTTGGCTCTCCTGCTGATTCCTGTCACAGAATATAACCTGGATGGATCCCTATAGGCAACAACCTTGGCATGCACCTACCAGAGTCTGCTGCTTTCATTTACAAAGCAGACAAGGCATACCACATTTGGCTATAGTGAACCTATACCCCCTATGTAGCAAAGAGAGGACCAGAAGTCTTTCTGGAGGGCAAAGGAAAAGGAAGGAGAGAAAATTCAATTATGGATACCAGTGCCAACTTCTCATTTTCCTCCTCTTATCACAGAATTGCTTGTTACAGAGTACTTACTAACAAAAAAAAAAACAATTCCCGGTATTCTCACAAGGTTTCTTGTACAAGGCATGTGAACATGCCCCTGGAATTCAGTTAGGAGGAGAGCAGGGCAGGCCATTATAGTCATAAGCAGTTGTCTCTCTCCTCAGACTATCATCACCCTGGGCTCTAAGCTAACTAATAATTTAGAACAAATAAGGGTTCAGTATAGATATAGGATAGACATAGAGAAATAGATTGACAGAGAGAAATGTATATGTGGGTGTATACATGTATATATATGTGTGTATGTGTACACATACGTATTTATATTTAATAAATGTTTATTAACACATAGCAATAAAAAAAAAACATTACTTCCAGCATGATCATGTGTCATTGGGCACAATCTTATACCAACAGATAAAAGAACTGTGCTTAGTAAAAAGCAAAAAGAAGTAAAGGGACTGGGTCACAAAATAATTAGTAAGATAAGAAGTGACTTACTTTCATGCCAATAAATAAGATTTAATATCCTTATTTATTTTATTGTAAAATCTGCACTTAGTCTTTACTTAGTCTAAGCAATTCTAATTATTTAACCTATAATACACTAGTATGTTATCAATTAAACTGTTATCAAGAAACATTAAAGATAACATTCCTTCCTATATAAAATAGACTGTGCTTCTGGTGATCTGATTAGGCTTTACTAATACTTCAGATGGTATCCATATAGTTTTATCACATAGATTATGAGGAAAAAAAACCCTTAAAGTTTTGCAGAGCTAGTGAAATTAACTTCTTTCTTCTACTTTTGTGGGTTAGAAATGAAGGGCTTGACTTACAAGACTTGCCAAGAAAATCCCAAATAGGGTCACCAAGAGTTGGACATGACTGAACAACAATAACAACAAATCAATCTGTATCATTTATCTATGTCACTTTGTAAGTCATATATACGTATGAGTATATATCTAGATATACATACATACGTATATAGCTTTATTATAAAAACATGTATATTTGCATAACTTTACTAATCAGATACAGATATTGACATAGCTTTACAAACCTTAAATGTCTATACAAATAGTAGATATTATCAGTTGTAGTAATATTGTTATTGTTATTATAATAGACTTTATAAACTGCTAAAGAAGTTCATGACACACACAAATCATTAAGAACTCCTGAGAGAATGTAATTTTAAAGCTGCCAGGGTGTCTAGGAGTAAGGTTGTGACATGTCCACTATATTGTTCCCTGAGCAGACCATATCTACAGTGTTGTGTTCATTTCTAGATGAAGTTTTATAGGAGGAATATTGATACATTAGAGAACATTCAGAGCCAGTCAAGATATGAAAGGCATCAAGATCCTGATAAATGAGCATCAGAGTAAATGATATTCATTCTGGAAAACTGAACATTGAGGGTAGATATGACAGTTTTTAAATATTGAAGGAAATATAAGGAAATAAGAGATACAAATCTTATTCTCCAGGGTCTTGATTTTTAATTGGGAATATAGATAAATAAATAAAACTGATATGGGCATTAATTCCTATTGGAATTTAGGGGATTAAGAGTTTAAATATGCCTGTCAGGGGAATCCTGATGGAGCTCAAATTAAAGATATTTTAATAAGTAGGATTATGCATAGGTAGGGAGGGGTCATAGAAGAGCATTTGGGGAAAAGGAAATAAAAAGTGTGGGCAAAGGGCAACAATGGGAAATCCATTATTTGGGGAGATAGCAAGGAGATGAGTTTGTCTGAAGCAAGAGTTTCTATTGGGTAGTAGTGGGGCATCAAGTTTGAATGCCTGACTTGGGCTAGAGTAAAATGTCTTCTACATTATCACAGTCTGTGAATGACTAGAATTATTTTGAATTGAATATGTGCAAAATTATGGTCACAAGTCATGAACAATACAAATACCAAATATAGGCAATGTAGGGAAGATATAATTTTTATTGGCATACAACTAATAACAATATAGAAGGCTCTGGGTCCCTTCTAATTCTGTTTAAATGAATTTATTTTAAGATAGGGTACCCTTTTTCCATGACCATTTTTTTTAAGTTTATTTTCATTTGTAGTTGTGATAAATATCCTGCATAAAACCACATTCAATTTACTGCTGCATGAGAAAGGCCAAGCCAGATGAGCTGAACAATTTCAGTTGTCTCCTTGAATATTGGGAGTAAGATGACCCACCGAAAGACAGGATTAATTATTTCAATCATTGGTGTTCAGAAGGTATACGTGAAGCTAATATGACAAAGTTTTTCAGTCTCACCCAACTTCACCATACCTAGTTATACTTAGTTTCAATGACTTTCTGAGCAGTAATTTAAATGAAAGCACTCTCATATAGTTATGGCTAGGCTTCCTGTGAAGTGTGGAGCTACTTTTTAGAAGTGCTGGTGATAATTATATAATGTGGTCCACTATGAGAAAGAAAATAGCAAAGGATGAAAAGGAATTTAATCACTTGCCTTATCACTTGTAAAGACCTATGTCCTTCCTACTAACATTAAAATACACTTAGAAAAGAACATCTACAATTTTGTCTTGAAATTAGCTGAGCAATATATCTCCATGCAAGAGATATATCCAGGGGTGGCTAGGGGGTGCAGTGAGTAAAGCGCCAGCCCTGGAGTCAGGAGGACCCGAGTTCAGTTCTGACCTCAGACACTTAACACTCACATGCACCCACACCCACACACCCACACAAACACACACACACACACACACACACACACACACACAACTAGCCCTGTAACCTTGGGCAAGTTACTTAACTCCAATTGCCCTCCAAAAGACAAAAAAAAAAAAAAAGAGAGAGATCCAAAATAAAAGTCACTATTACCCATTCTAAACTTGGTTTCTGCATTATCCTCAACAATCATGGATCTCTACTGTATTTAAAATAAAACATTCCACATGGAAATTAATTTGAATGCTTCTGTATAGAAGTGAAGACTGAGATTTAGAGATGCAATTAGACCATATGCCATATCTGATGGACCATTATATTGTTATTGGAGCTACATCTTCAGTTTCATAAAGGACAAGGTTCTATTGTATGCTGAGTATCGAAAATGAGCAGGTTTGAGAACACTAAAAGGAAATTTCTCTGATTTTTATTTTCCATATATTTATGTATGGACTTGTTTTTCTCTCCCCTTTCAGAATATAAACTCTTTGAGGAGAGTGACTGTTTTGGAACTCCACAACCTAGCTTAGCACCAAGGACTTAGTGCTTAGTAAAAGTTTCTTAATTGATTGATTGATTGATTGATTGAACAAAAGATAAAGGCTAGAAATATACAAGCAGTTAAAAGTGGAGGACTGAAACTTAGGGGAGAATTATGTAGAAGAAAAAGAGTGAAGTTGGTTTGAAAAAGATTTTTATATGTAAAAAAGAACCAAAGAATAGTGCTTAGAAGTCATCACCCGTCCCCCACTTACACACACCAACCACAATACTTTTTTTTACCTGTGGCAACTTTAGATCAGTGTCTGATCATGTAGAACCTAAAAGAAGGTTGATTCTTTTACTTGGAGATCAAACAAAGGAGAAAGAAAAAAAATAATGAAATAAAACTATCAAGAAAGTAAGAACGTTTTTCTTATAACTAGGAAAGTTATTCTCCAAGGTTGGAGTAATTAGAAAAGTGAAGAGATAAAATCTTATATTTCATATTCTTACACACTTTGGAAAAGATACTAGGAATATTTGGCTAATATTAAATGATTGAGAAATCATATATAATTTCACTGGAAGAAGTCCTTACTCCTAGTAGATGCTCATGAAATAATTGTTGAACTTAAATTAAGCTAAAAGTGCACTTACTATACAATGAATTTCACTGTATTAAGTCAAAACAGATCCAGGCTTACCAGTACTTATACTCATGAATGAGATAGTTATTATGAAAAAAATCTGGAAGTTATTAATCTGTCAGTTTGGAATTCATTATATAATTTTAGCACATTCTTTTTACTTCTTAAATTATGTTTAATATAATGATATTCAATTATTTTTAATTCTAGAAAACCAGCCAGATGGTAAGGGTAGGTGATCTATGACTGTACTGAGATACTGAAGAAATCTAGTATAGATTTAGAAATCTGCTTCACATAACCCACAAAGTAAAAAATCTGTACATAGGTCATCAAAGATTGACAACAGCAAGTGCATTTGCTGCATATTATCTCTTAGAAGTTTGTGTTTCATTGACATTTCTTAAGAATGTGTACTTAGAGCCTTGCTTTCTTTGGGTGAAGGATTTTTTCAAGCTGAAATTAGATCATTTTTCTCCCTATTTCCCTAAGAATACTGGGGCGGGGGAGGCAGGGGGAGAAGCACACACAAGCACTTCCAGCATAAAGGAGGAAATCTAGAGGACTCTTCAATATGCAAATCTTCAACAAGTAATACATGCCTTGAGAACTTAAGATACTTAGAGATTGTTTACAAATATTTAGAAATATAAGTTGTACCAACAACAATAATAACAACGATAACAGAAGTAGTGATTCTTGAGAACTGCAAAAAGTCTCAGTGGGCTCTCTGAATATTCTCTCGTTTATCCTCACTATAATTGGTATAATGTAGTCAGAAGGAATTCTAAAGGCTTTAGGAGCACTGTCTAACTTTTACTCCGATTACTTAGTCCAACCAGAAAAAAAGAGGGGAAAAAATCTTGGCATACTAATAAATTCGGTTCTGCACCTTTTCATTGGCTCTGTTCTATTCCTGAAATGCATTCTCACCATAAGTCTCCCTCTTATAATACCTCGTTTCCTTCAAAACTCTGCTCACGTGTCACCCTTGATGTAAAAAGTTTTTTTTTCCCCTTGAACCCTTAGCTGTTGGTGCTCTCCCCACTAAAAGGAAATTTCACTGATTATTATTTTTTATATATTTATGTATGGACTTACTTTTCTTTCCCCTTTCAGGATATAAGCTCCTTGAGGAGAGTGACTGTTTTGTAATTCCACAACCTAGCACAGCACCAAGGATTTACTCAGTGCTTAGTAAAAGCTTTTTAATGATTGATTGATTCAACAAAAGATAAAGGCTAGAAATATTCAAGCAGTTAAAAGTGAAGGACTGAAATTTAGAGGAGGGTCTGAGACCAAAAACAGATTTTGGTACTCATTCACCTTCTCTTTGTTCTTCTGACTTTCCAGACATCAGCAGCTGCAAATTGACCCCTAGGAACCTCCCTTAGCACCTGGACCTCTTCACCCTGGAATATCCATCAGCCTTCTATAACTGAAACATCTATCTGCCACTCTAATCAACTTCTCCCATAGATGAGTTCCCATTAGAGCCTCCATTATGGATGGGGAAAGGACCAAAGTGGCCAATCTTCATTCTCCTCCTGGATGAGTTTCTGACTTCAACACCATGCCTCCATGTGGCATTCTCTCCCCTCTCCCTTTCTTTTTTTTTTTTTTAAAGCAATCGGGGTCAAGTAACTTGCTCAAGGTTACATGGCCAGTCATTTCTAGGTGTGGTGCTGAGTATCTGAGCCCGAATTTGATCCAGGTCATCCTCCCTTTCCTTTTAATATGTTATCTTTCCCCTTTAGAATTGAAGTTGCTAGAGGGGAGAAGCTATATTACTTTTTACTCATTTTTACATTCCCAGTGCTTAGCACAGTGCCTGGCATATAATAAGTACATTTAAAAGATTGTTGCCTTGCCTTAATTGGTTGTATAAATAGAAAAAAAATTAAAGTCTTTGGAACAGATGAAATTTCCAAGAGAGACAGTATATAGTGAAAGAAGAGGACTATATACTAAGAAGTGACAGGGCAGGAGGGAGATTCAAGGGAAAACAGAGACAAAATTCATACAAATGAGAACAGGAAAAAAGGAGCATTGCAAAAACAAAAAGAGAAAAGATTAATAAACAAGAGAATAATATACAATGTTAAATACATCAGAAAAAAATAAAAGAATTATTATTATTACTGTCAATAATAATAATTATAGCTAGCATTTATATAACACCTCTCTGCTACTGTGCTAAGCACTTTACAAATATTATCATTTAAATCTCACAACAACCCTGAGAGGTAGGCATTATAATTATCCCCATTTTAGAGATGAGGAAACTGAAGTCAGTTAAGTGACTTGGCCAAGGTCATAAAACTAGTTAAGTTTCTAAGACCAGATTTGTACTCAGGGCTTTTTGTAACTTCAATTAAGAGAGAGACTGCTGTTTTTTAAGAAAAAAGTTTTAGTAGAAAAATGGAGAGAGAAACCAGATTCCAGGAAGTTGAAGAATGAGTGGATCATAATGAAGGTGGGACAAAGAGTATATTTTTTAATAACTTGGGCAACAAAAGGGAGGAAAAATAATAAAATATGCTGGAAGAACAGCAGAGTCAAAAAAGCTATTTTTAGGATAGTAGAGACCTAATCACAGCTTGGTAGACAGAGAGGAAAGAGACAGTAGAGAGAAGAGATGGAAAATAAGAAAGCAGGATAGAATGATATTAAGGGCATAAGGGGAAAGGTTATAGTCTTGACATAAAGACACAACACTACCCTGAGACCAGGAAGGAGAAAATGGATGAGGACACAGAGAGCTTTTAGACTTTGGGGGAGATGTGAAGAAGGCTAGTCAATTTGTGGGCCATGCAGAAAGTGTAAGGGAGGTGAGGGTAGAATTAAAGGTTAAGGTATATGTATTGCAGGACAATTCAGAAAGCACCTTGAGGTTAGAGGATAAATATGTATTGAACCCGATCAGCATTGTTTCCTGACTTCTTCCAACAGCACTAAAGACATAAGGAGTAGGAACAGAGAAGAAAGATAGTGAAAAATTGGAGATTAGCTGTTTCAGAGCTTAACATTCATTCTCATTAATCATTAGTCAATCAGAGTTGATCACCATCCACAAGAATACCCAGTCTTCCAAGGGCATATAAGTGTTGAGTGGATTTCACAAGGGATCTTTGCATTCAAAAGTGTCATTTCCCCTTTTATTAAACATCTACTAGCATGACTAATAAATTTATTAATTATCCAGAAACTATTCCTCTTGAACATTTTATCCATCACAAGGGTCAAAATGGTAAAAATGGAATGTGAAAGAAAGCTGGAGTGACAGAGAACTGATGTTTAAATCCCAGCTCTGCTGCTTGTTACTTGTGTGACTTCAAGTTAGTCACCTAACCTCTCTAGGGGTCATTTCCTCAACTATAAAATAAAGACCATTAAACTAAATGATATCTAAGATAAAGATCTGAATTATGATCCTATGAGCAAAGGGAGTAGAGATCATGCAGAGGGAAGAATGAGGCAGGGGATGTGAAAGAAGGAAGGATAGAGAATTATGCTAAGAGAGGAACATATCAGAATTCTGAATCAAGGAGCTAAAAGGAAAGCAAATCCTGGGGGACTGAGTGAATTGACTAATTGGCAGGCATTGATGACTTCAATTCATTATAGAACTAGTGAAGTCAGCTGCCAGCCTGCCTACCATGTAGAAAAAGGTTCATGACCATAGGATATGAATTCTGTCTTGCTTAAGGCAAATACATTTTGGAAGACATGGTGATTTCTTGGTTTTATCAATGAATTATCTTTAGTTTTTAGCAAACAATAATGAAAAATGATATTACCTATTCAAATACTTTTATGAACAACAAAAGTATCACAGAAAATGCAATATTTAATTCTCTAGATAGTACAGAGACTATTAGGGGAACAAGAACACATTATGCAAAGTTTTTTTTTTAATAATAGAGCCCCAAATGCTAATAGTTTGTGAACAGAGTATCTAATAATATCAGGAGTTTTGTGAATGGGTTTAAAGAGAATAAAAAAAGTCCACACACATATGCATCATTTATCACAGAAAATTATCAATTCCCAATAGCTCTAATGGAGATAAACAGAACTCTGTAAAATATAAAAGGTATTCCTTTGATGATAATATCTGCTTGGCCCTATTTAATATAAGGATCATACTTGAAATGGTTTATAATTCAAATAAAGCCTAGATTTGTATTGATTATCCTAAACTAGATTCTCTTTGGGTGATACAGTGGATAGAATGCCAGCCCTAGAGTCAGGAATACCCATATTCCTGAATTCAAATCTGGCCTCAGACACTTACTATCTGTGTGACCCTGGACAAGTCACTTAATTCTCTTTGCCTCAGTTCCCTCTCTTGTCTATAAAATGAGCTGGAGAAGGAAATGGCAAACTATTCCAGGGTTTTTGCTAAGAAAATGTCAACTTGGGTCATTCATAACAGTACTTCCCGATCATGCTTTGTCTCTGTAAGCCATGCTGGTCATTTTGATGCTAGTTGCTTGAGATTTTCAAGGGATAGAATAAAACATAAATCAGCTTCTTGATGTTAATGAATTACAGAATTACATATCTAGAAGGGATCTTAAAGAGCATCTTACCCAACCCTGTAATTTACAGAAGGATAAACTAATAAGAGAGATTAAGTAACTTCCCAAATGTTAAACAGGATGTTTTTTTTTAAATTCATAGACATAATTAAAACCAAAGCAAAGTAAATGATGAAGTATTTAAGTTAGAATGTGTTTAATATAAATAACTCACAGGCTAATAGGATATATATGGAATTTACACTTAAAATCATTTTGTGCAATTCCTTGATTTTACATATAAGGAAACTGAGATGACAGAAGTATTTTGCCAAAGGTCACACAAATAGCAAGTGGCAAAGTCATGATTCTAAACTAATTCTTATCACTATAAATCCAGGGCACCTTCTCCTACATAATCACATGACAATGAAAAAGAAATCATTTTCTCTCCCTTTTTTTCCTCATATAATGGTCTTTCTCCAATCTTTTGGGAAAAAAATCACTTCTAAGACCTTTCTGCTCTGATAAACAGACCACAAATCTGAATTTCTGAATGTAAATGTCATGTGTTAGGTTTACAGGATATCAAAACTAATGTGATGAGTCCTGCCATCAGGATAAGCAAGAGGTGGCAACAATTCTAAGTCAGTTGATGTCTTCATGGACTTGTTCATAACCTATCTGAGGGTTTCATGTTAGCTATCTCAGCAACAAGGTGGATCATTTCTGTGATTATGGATTCTTGTTAGGAAAGGAATGGCTTTTTTTTAGGCAGAAAAATAATTACTTATGTTCCCCACTAGTTTCAATTGGCAAGTTGCCAACTTGTTCCATTAAATAGGAATATTGATATATTTGCTGTAATTTGGCTGTATGCCTAGACACAATGACTGTAGAGATAAGAATGTATTGTTAAGCATTACAGATGCCATTGGTAGCCATGCTGTTAGTACTTAAAAAGAAAACAAAAAACCACTGTGGGAAGAGAACTGAATAATTTCTAGGAAATAAAAGGTCAAAAAGAAGCTGACAAAGTTGCCTAGAAAAAGTCTAGACCTCTCAGTACTCTTTTGCACAGTGTTTCCATATTTATTCTTAAAATAATTATGCTAAAGGATTCAATTTCCATAAAATAAGGTCACTAGTCTAGACCTCCACGCAGATCCTTATTTGTACTGACCTCTAAGAAACAAACAAAAAAAAAATCAATGTCACTAGATTAATAAGTGAAAATACCCATAAAAAAAGAAAGAAAACCTCAAAATAGATGTGCTGCATAAAGGGAAAGCATGCTGCAGTGAAACTACTTTACATTTCTCACTTCTGAGGGTTATTATAGATGTTCATGAATGAAAAATTACTTTTTAAATCATAAGAATCTCCTTATAGATGTCCTCTAAATCACCAGAAACAATATAGATCTTGCTTTTACCAGGCACAGAGAGGCATAAAGGTACATAAAGTCTTCTTGCATAAAGTAATCAAATTCAGAAGGAAGAAGGGTGATATTATACAACTAATTTTTCTAATATTTTTATGTCTGAATAATCACTTTATTTCTCATTCTCTAAAATCATGAATGGTTTGGAAGGGAGAATAAAGGTGAAAATGACCTCATTTAAAAAAGAATTTTTTATTTGAGAAATATTAAAGTTAAATGGTTCCTTTACCCTCTAACTTTGACCATATTCCTCCACTCAGTGCTCTGGGAGCAAGGAAAAAAGAAAGGAAAACAGAGGAGAGAAGATGGAAAGAAAAAAAGAGAAACCCTTTGAAATACACATTAATTTCAGTTTAATATATATATGTATATTATTCAACCTTCATTATTATTATTATTATTATTTTTGCTTTTTGGAAGGGCAATTGGGGTTAAGTGACTTGCCCAAGGTCACACGACTAATAAGTGTTAAATGTCCGAGGCCAGATTTGAACTCAGTTCCTCCTGACTCCAGGGCCAGTGCTCTATTCACTGTACCACCTAGCTGCCCCTCTGTTCACCCTTCTACATAAGCACTATCCTGAATACTGGGGCAGAACACACTGGACTGAAGAAATGCTGCTTCTAGCTTAGGTTCTGCTGTTAACTGCAAGTGTAACCAAGGGGCCAGTCACTTCTTCCCCATAGACCCACCATACCTGTTCTCTGAGAGGGTTGGTCTCAATGATCTCTAAGGTTCATTTCTATCTAGTGACTCTGTTATTCACTCACTAGGTTGTCCTTTTCTTTCTTTTTTTTTTTTTTAAAGCAGTTGGGGTTAAATAACTTGCTCAAGGTTACACGGCCAGTTATTATTTCTGGGTGTGGTGCTGAGTATCTGAGCCCAGATTTGATCCAGGTCATCCCGACACTGGAGCCGATGCTCTTACTCGCTGAGCCACCTGGCCGCCCCGCGTCCTTTTCTTTCTAATGGCAGGTATTTCTAAATAAAATTAAGAGTCTGTGAATGGGGAAGAAAAGTTGTCTTTGATTTGACAATCAAACCCAGAATTTTTTTTTAATACTACTCTTTGACCAATTTTGTGTGTGTATAATGTGCAAATGAACACATCAATCACTTTTAATTATAATTATAAAAATGTCTTATATAGAAACATAGATTAGAAAAACTTTTATGATTCTTCTTCTGTCTCTTTCTCTGTTTCTTCCTCTCTTTACACACATATACATATATATGTAGATATATATGTATATATAATTACTAATAATCTTTCAGCCATTTATTTGTTACTATGTACAAAACACAGTGCTAGAAGTTACTTAACCCCAATTTCTTAGGGGTGGCCAGGTGGCTCAGCGAGTAAGAGCACTGGCTCCAGTGTCGGGATGACCTGGATCAAATTCGGGCTCAGATACTCAGCACCACACCCAGAAATAACTGGCCGTGTAACCTTGAGCAAGTTACTTAACCCCGATTGCTTAAAAAAAAAAACACACAGTGCTAGGCACTAAGTAGATAAAGAGGAATACTGACACAGAGCTTGAAATCTTGCTATTAAGTCCACCATTATTATTGCTACTATTACTAATTTCAATTTATATATTTACCTCAAAAATTATGTTTCTTTACTACATAAAGGCTATTTTAAGTACATGAACCTCTAAGCAAAGAAAATTAAACTAATATCTTATTCATTATTAAGGATGCTACTAACCCATACTCAGCTATAGCCAGAATGTATGACAACTGACTCTCTGATATCGTCTACTAAACACTTAACTGAATTCTCCCCAAGTGTCCAATGTGCTGCAGTAGAAATGCATTTAAATGGTCCCTTGGTGTCCTGAACATAGTGAATGTGCCACTATATACCATATTACCAGCAAGCAAAGAGGTAGGCACTAGGGAATAGAGTCCTATTATTCCTGCGACCTCATTGCAATAAAAGTGCTATGACTTATCATAGTACATAACATACCAGCAAATGGAACATGAGACTTGCAATCAGAAGACCTGAGTACCATCCTTATGTCTGCCACTTAGTTGTGCAACAAGAACACATCTAACTTCTCTGAAACTCTGTTTCCTCATCTATAAAAATGAAAATAATAATGTTGACAGTACTTATGCATCATAGTGTCATGAAATAATTTATGTAAAAGTGTTTTCTAAACTTCAAAGGCCTTTAATACATGTCTTGAATTTGGGGTGGGGAGAGTTAGTAGCTGAGTGTTTTGCCATGTATCAGAGCTCTTGGAGAGGAAACTCAACATAACAATGAAAATCAGCACTTGCCCTGAAATGTACAGTATTAGAGAAAACTGCCTGGGGCACTGAGAAGTTCAAGTTCCTTAGCCAAGGACAAGATGCCTTTTAGGATTGAGACTGAACTAGAACTAGGTTCTTCCAGATACAAAGACTCCCCTCTATTCACTAAACCATATTACCTGCCTCTTTTTTGCTATTGTTTATTTTCATCACCACAGCCACAACCTCCACCACCACATCATCTCCTGAAATAAACATTTCCTTTTTTCAAAGGCAGTTTTACTTCCTTTGATAACAGGTTATCTGGGTTTTGATGAGTTGTTACCTTCTGTTTTCTCAAATATCCTTAGAATATTTCCTAATTCCAATGGCTAAAAGTGGAGTGTAAAACTAATATAAAATTTAGTTTCCCTTCTTTTCATTTTTTAACAGAATAAGAAAGTTGTGGTGACAGAGATGATTCAGAAAAACTTTTTAAAACAAAAAAATAAGTTTGAAATGAAATTTTTGTGCATTTATTTTGTAATTGCAATCATATATTTGGCCAGAACACTTTTTTCCCTCATCAGATTAATACACTATTGTGCTACACTAAAGCTTTTGGATGTTACAAAAATAATTTCAATTAAAGTTCAACTTTCTGGAACACAAATTCCCAAAGATGGTGCAGCATATGTTTGAAGATTTGCTTGCCTTTCAACTTTATTAAAAGAGATGATTCTGATCTCATTACTTTTTTCAATCAAAAGGCTAGTTTTAGCTTTAATTATTGATAGACTTCAAGGAACAAATATTATTTTCTAGGTTGAAAGTTGTGTGTGTGTGTGTGTGTGTGTGTGTGTGCGTGCATGTGCATGTGTGCATAAGTGTTTAAAGAAATGAAAAATTACTTAAAGCACACATTCAGAATATATTGCCAGACAAATCTTGTTATGTAAGATCTTGTTTCAGTTCTTTTTATATTGAATTAGGGCTGCATGGATTGAGCCTATTTAAATGATATTTTTACATTACATATTTTACCTCAATTCATTTTGAGACAGGTTAAAAAGCTGGGAAGTATGAGAAGGCAATCTACTCTGAAACACAATGAGATAATTTTTAAAAGTAGATTGTGGGGTGGCTACATGGCACAGTGAGTAGAGCACCAGCCCTAGAGTCAGGAGGACCTGAGTTCAAATCCAGCCTCAGACACTTAACATAAAAACTAGCCATGTGACCTTGGGCAAGTCACTTAACCCCTATTGCTCTCCAAAAAAGCAAAAAAATAAAAATAGATTGTAATACAGAACATCAGAAGGCAGTGACTTAGTAAAAATTTCACTGTTTTGGAAGACAAGACACCTGTGTTCAAGATTCAGATCTACCATTAATGAGCAATGTGAACCCTAAATAAACTATTTAAACTCTTTATGACTTAAGTGATATCTAAAATAGGTAAAAAGATGACTAATTGTTTTTTAAAGCTTTGTAATGAATGTGAAAGTAAATGGATATGGACTACTGCCCCCCTTCTCCCATTAGTGAGTTCTTCCCAGGACTTCATTTGGAGGGAGGCACAGGCTATTACCTTCCATTCTTTTCTTAACTCTGGTTCTGACTTTCCAGACTTAGACAGTAAGAAACTGTTCCTACATGAAGTTATCTTGTGTCCTCATCCACCCCCAATTCCCTTTTTACCATCATTTGCTAAGTTTTCTTCCCTTGAGAATGGGAAGTGTAAGATCCTGGAGGGCAAGGACTTCCTTTTTTTGTCTGCATTTGTATCTTAGGGTCTCAGGCATCTGAAGGTCAACCATCTACTAGTTCTTCAGAATGGTAATGTGTCCCTGAGCACAGCACAATGCCTACATGTAAAAAGTGCTTCATAAATGCTTGTTGTCTTGTTTTAAGAAATATTAATTACTATATAAATATTACTATTTCCTACCAACTACAGATGTTCGGGATTAATTGTAGAGTTGCTGTAATATTACTAAGAGTTTCTGTGACATCCCAACATGTTTTCCCCTGAGAGTTTTGAGATACTTTTAGTTTTTCAGAAAGAGTAGCAATATAACAGTCCAGAGGTGGGAACTATGGCCTCGATGTCACATGCAGCCCTCTATGTCCTAAAGTGCAGCCCTTTGACTGAATCCAAACTTCACAGAACAAATTCCCTTAATAAATGGATTTGTTCTGTAAAACTTGGACTCAATCATAAGACTGCACCCAAGAAGCTAGAAGGCCACATTTTCCTACACCTGGAGGGCTAGACTCCTTGATAAAAGTAAAATATATGCTAATGGCCGGACTTAGAAGCCTAATTATTTAACAACAGTTGAACATTTAGATATTAATGGTAAAAGCAACAAAAAAAGGCACAGGTCAATGATGGGGGAGGGGGAGGGGTTTATGGGCGGTGCCATGGTTGCTTTGAATGAATATGTATAAGCTTGATGGGGTGATCACCATATAAGGCCATAAGCTTGATGGGGTGATCACCATATAAGGCCATAAATGTAAGACTGCGATATGATTGGCTCGAACTCGCTATATATTTTCTCGTGTGAGAGGGTTCTCTCTCTCTCTCCGCCATGTAACTGCTGAAGAATAAACCACCCCGCTTCACTCCTCCGCCTTCTGTCTGGTGTTTTTTCCCCGTGAGGGGCCAGTGACGACCGAAGACCCGGGATGGGTAAGTAAGAGGGCCGTAGGGCTAGTCGTCTAGATCTGTTGTAAGGGTAAACGCCCGCAACAGGTCAATTCACATTAGTAGGGATAACCTGGGAGAGAAAAGACCAGATTTCTCTTTCCGTTTGCCAACTAAGATTAGCACATTCTCCTAATGTATGCTGGGCCTTTGGGCATATCCAGTCTGTCTAACATGTGGAATCCACTTCCTTCTCTACCATGGGGTGAGGGTAGCTTCCTTGACTAGCTGCCTGCATCTTTTAAAGTAGTGAGAACAAGCTGGTAATGATCTTTTCCACTATCTTTTGGTTGTGTTCTTTTGATGACCCCTATCTTCCAGCCTAGCATGCACCCTATTAACTGAATTGGGGAGAGAAGAGAGATTCCTACTTATCTCTCTTTTACCTCTGATCCAATAAATGTGTCTCGGGTGTTTGTTTCTTTTCTGTGTCATTTTTAAAAATCAGTTTCAGATGTTGGAGATAATCCCTAGGACCAGGAGTTTGAACTATGGCAACCTCTAAGTCCAAAATTACAAGTGGGGTACCCAGTCAGCCCAAAATGGAAGCCTGGAGAAGTCAGCATTCCTGCAACTTGACCTAAGGAGAGTTTTGGGCTTGAAGCTGGAACTGTGTTTTTTGGTATCCTATAGGAACCTAAGCTGTGAAACTAACCCTCTTTTCCTCCCCAGAAACTGAGGTTTGCATGGGTTGGAGAGAGGAGTATTATGCCCCCCACTATTGGGGATAATGAGTTTCCATATTTGGTTTTATACCTTTGGAAGTAAATATTTCTGTATAAAAATTTCACTGTATTATACTAGATTTATTCATTGGATCATAGATCCAGAACAAGAAGGCAATGTAGAAGTTATTTGACTAGACCCACTAATTTTATGGATAAGGAAACTGTGCCAAGCTCAGGATGTAATAATGGCTGTGTCATGTTCTTAGTCTCCAAATCTAGCACTCATTCCCCTACAATACCCTGCATTCAGAGTGTCTTCTTTCTAAGCCATACTGATCTCCAAAACACAGAAATAAGTAAACAAAACAGAGTTGCTTTTAATTCATATTAGACCAAGATAATCTGTCTTGCCTTAGCCTTATACCCTTCTAATAAAAAGTGAACATGGGGGAGGTGAGACAGATGTAGTTCACTTGAAAAAAAGCTGGCTAGCAAATAAAAAGATTTTGCTGATGGTATCATAAATAATTACATATATTTCCAACTAATTCCAACAAAATGAGGAGTTCCATTTCTAAGACACCATCAGGAAATGTTCTTTTTCTAATTCCCAGGCACTTTTTATTTTCATAACATAGTCATCTGCACTATATCATACCTTTTCCAGTTAACAGAACAAAATCAAAATGGGAATTCTTCCTGAGTTATAATATAGTCTTCTATTGCAAATGAAGGAAACCAAAAGGGCTTTGTCCAATAGATGTTTTTACTTTAAAAGTACATCTTACATTAAAACTTCTGACACCACAATATATTAATCCTCCTCTTCCTTAACAGTCCATCTCAGATAAACAGAGTACATGAATTCTCCCAGCTGATAGTTATCTCTCCTACATAAAATTCTCTTACAACAAATGGCCTGAGTTTCTACTTTATTAGAAGGAAAAGGAATGTGTTGTTGATTTGACATCATTATTCATCCAGTCAGTAAACATTTATTTAGTGATTATTATATGCAGAGTATCTATTGGGCACTAGGAAGAAACATCTTAGGTAAGGAAAGATTACCTATCATCATGAAGTTTACAATTTAGTAGGGAGATTAGAAAAAACAGGTAATTATGGAACAGGATATTGTATAATTGTAATGGTTATGGAATTTGAGGATCTTCCCTGCCCTAGGCCTTACTTGGAGCACAACAAGAGAAGCTTGGTTAGGGAAGGCTTTTTTTTTTTTTTCCAGGAAGGCCCATTTTTTTTTTTTTACTTTGTAATTAGGCAGTGGGTCTGGAGGCTTGTGAAGTTCTCTGACCCTGGAGAAAGCTAAATTTACCTCTGAGGTGAGGTTTTGCTTTGGGGCTCATTTATGGGAAGAGTTGTGTGATTTGGCCAGATGAGACTCTGGGCAGCCATTGAGTACCCCGGCTTTGAAAACACAGATGTTAGTGCTTCTCTCTTGGGTAACTAACTATGTAGGTATGTGATGATCAGACAGTTAGAAGCACTTTCTCTTGGTCTGTTGAATTGTGTTATTTTCTCTGTCTGTATATTTTATGTGCTTATAACTTTAGTTTATATTTTCTCTGAAGTTCAGAGTGCTGACTTTTTCCCCTGAACTAGGTACATGATATATGTTTGAATAAAGTAAGATTGTTAACACTTTTTGAGTTGTTTTCCTTTAGAAAAGCAGATCAAAGAACCTGTGCTAGCAGCCATCCTGGGTATGCTAGGGTGCTTGCTGCTACAATAATATATGTATTAGAATAAGTTCAATGTCAAGAAAACCATATTGGACTTAAAGTTCAGATATTGTATATAAGAGTTGATAGTGGCATGACTGTTTCTCTCATTCAACCACTCTGAGTCTCCATTTCCTGCTGTGAAAAATGAAAGAAATTGAGCAAAATGGGAGAATATATCAGCTATTAGGTTACTCTCTTAAGTTGTGTAGCCATCAAAGTTAAACAAATAATTTAGAGAATATGTAAACAATCCATAGATAACTAAGAGTTTACTATATTACATTGCTGTAGCCTGCTTCCAAACGCTTTTCCACCGTTGTTTCAATATTTTTTTTTAAGCAATTGGGGTTAAGTAACTTGCTCAAGGTTACACGTCAGGTGTCTCTGGGTGGGTGCTAAGTGTCTGAGCCCAGATTCGATCCCAGGTCATCCCAACTCTGAGGCTGGTACTCTTACTCGCTGTGCTCCACCGCATTGTTTCAATATTCTTGAGCCCATGGCAGAACTATGTTTTTTAGTATCAGAATATTAGACTCATCTATATTGACTGCCTCTAAATACTGTCATTTCCTATGTTGTGACAAACTATTAGATGTAAAGAAATCTTATGTAGTACTCTATAATAGTGTTCATCATTGTTCTTGCAGCTTAAACACCCTTTTCTATCACATGGCCAGGAATACACTCATGGAATCTTCTGTATATGTTGTCTCTATGCAACTCAGAAGTTTTGCTTCCCACAGATTGGTATCATCCTCCCCTCTTCCTCCCACTAGGTTCCTTTACAGCTCTCTAGAAATGCAATTCATTTATTTATTAAGGGGTAGAGTTGTTATCTTGGAGGTGAAAATGAACTAACAGTGACTATGTACATTTGAGATTCAAATATATCTTTTCCTCCTAAGGCAATGAATAACTCCTACTGAATTTCCTAGGCTCATGTGCAAAATCATGACATATGCATGTAATGTAATGGTTCTTCTTAATGTCACCTCTGGATTCACTGAAATAGCAAGTCAGATAAACTAAAAGTTTCTGTATTCATGAGCACATTTTCCCCTTTGGAATCTGTCCTGGTTTCCCTGCATACATACAAGTTCCAAATAAAAGCTGCTGATTCAAAATGTGTGTGTGTGTGTGTGTGTTTCCATGTGTTTCCTAATCTTTGACTCTCCCAGTATATAGCACACAGTATTTTGATGTAATGTTTTCTCAAAAAAGGAATATCATTTATTTTGATTCAGTATAATGCCAAATTTCAAAATTCAAGCATTAGTGACCTATGTTCTTTTAAAATCTTTAGCCACATACAAAGCAAATCAAAACTAAGAGCCCTCCAAATTAGCAATGAACATTTGACTGGTTCAGTACAGCACAGCTAAAACATTTTAATCTCAAACAACTTTCATTCTTGAATGTCATTCAGTTAGGCCCTCTGAAAATAATGGCAGCCCTCAGTCACAGAAGGCAGTAAAGTACATATTTATAGAAGGAAATATTGGTTTGATTCAAAACATTTCACACGTTCAAAGAGTTAAAATGGGTTTGCTATTTCTCATTTATGAGATATACTTGAAAAGGGGAAATAATTTTTATTAACCATTCTTTTCTTTGGGCTTCTTCCTGATGTCTTGTCTGGTGTGCTAATTTATTATTTTTTTTTCTAATTAGTCCCCAATTGGGAGTTCCATTCAACTCTAGGTTAAATTCACAAAAGAAACAATTCCATTTTGTCAACTCAGAATGCATCTTTAACTCTGGTCAGATAACATAAAAATATGTTATATTCATTGCTGAAACACAAAGGATGCTTCAGTTATATCTCCTTATCACTTCTGGACAAGCACATTTCCTTCTCATCACGGGTTTTTAATATCATCTTTGTTAACAAAGAAAAACACAGCTTTTGCAGACCACAATTACAGTAGCTCAGAGACTTCTGTAGTCATCTGGTTGAGTACCCCAATTTTGCATTTGAGCAAACAGGCCCAGAAAGATTAAGGGACTTGCCAGATATTATACACAGAAAGTAGCAGAAAATGAATTTGAACCCAGGTTTTGTGTCTTCAAATTTATTGTTCTTCCCACTGTACCATGTGATGTCAGCAAATTAATTTAAATACATAGGCTGACATAGCAGTGTCCAAAACCTATTCTTTTTTTGCTTTTTTTGGAAGGGGCCTATTATTATTTTATCCATTGGATAACACACCTGTTTTCTTTCAATGGAAGAAGCAAAATCAAATAATAGAATCATAAATTTTAATTATCTGCTTAGCTACTGGAAAGGAAAGAGCTTAGATATATCAGTAGCCAGGACAGTTAGTTCACTTAGGTCAATAGTAATAGTAGTAACTGCTATTGTAGTTAGGTTGGTACAAGGGGATGGACCTCCTCTTTCCCCAGTAATGTCTCTTCTCCCAAGGGTCATTTTCCACCAATCAACCCCCTGACTCCAATTCCTATGGTGGCATGAGCTAACAGAAGACTATAAGATTCTAGGTGTAAGAAGAAAATGTTCCCCTCAGATAGTGTCACATAGGCTAAGTCCTACCTGGTTATGGTTTTGGATCAATGAGAGATCATGTCAGGAGAGAGGGATATTAGGAATGACTGGGCAACAGAAAACCTGGTTCAAAGTATGGTGTGTCATGGAACACTTCTCAACTGAGTAATAGAGTGAAGGGGTTATAGGAAGCATGTATATAATTAATCAAGTAATTATTAAGCACCTACTATGCGTTAGATACTGTGCTAGGCACTGGGGATATAAATAGGATAAATAAAATGATCCCTAGTTATAAGGAATTTAAATTTCCTGCATAGTCACTAGGTGGTTGATAGTACTTAGATTAAAAAGAAGATTAAAAAACAGTGTGAGAAGTTGGGGAAGCTTTGAAAATAATAAGTGGGTCAAGTTTGCAGCCTGTTCAAGTAAAAGTATCAAAACTGGAGGAAAATGTCTTATTTTCTTTTCATCCTTTAAATAACATAAACACATTGGTAGGTTTGGGGTTCAGTTTCCCATCTGACATCTATCTATATGCTGAGCTTGGCTCTCTTATGTGCTAAGCATGAAAAACAACATGGCATAGTGGAGAGTCAGTCTCAGACTCAGGAAGATGTGGATTCAAGTCTTACCTGTGAAAAATCCTGGCTGTGTGACCCTGAGTTGGTCACTTGAGCTCTTACCACCCCACACAAGTCTCTATTAGTTTCACAGCAAATATTGGCATACATTGGTAAAGAAAATTTCCTGGCCTGCCTCTACATCAATGAAATCACAGGTCTGTTTGAAAACAGAAGTGGTGGTGGCACTCAGGGATAGGACACAAAATGTAAATGAAATTTGTCAGGGCAGCTAGGTGACACATTGAATAGAGCACTGGCCCTGGAGTCAGGAGGACCTAAGTTCAAATCTGGTATCAGACACTTAACATACACACACACACACACACACAAACACACAAAACTAGACATGTGACCTTGGACAAGTCATTAAACCCCAATTGCCCTACCTTCCCCTCTCAAAACAAAAAAAAAAAAGGAAATTTGTCCCCACATTTGCATTTATATAGAAGCTCTAGTTGTTCTGTTGTTTCAGTTGTCTGACTCTTGGTGACCCCATTTGGGTTGTCTTGGCAAAGGTACTGGAGTGGTTTGCCATTTCCTTCTCTAACTCCTTTCATGGATGAGGAATCTGATGATAAGTGACTTGGCCAGGGTCACACAATTACTAAATGTCTGAGGTCAGATGTGAACTCAGGAAACTGAATCTTCCTAACTCCAGGCCCAGCACTCTATTCACTGAGCCACCTAGCTACCCTTACATAGAGGCTTAGGGGTGAAGAAAGTTGACATTCTGGAGTACCTGTTTGATAAATTAGACATTAAACATGATTTTCATTAATCTGATTTGCATATCAGATATAATCTGATAGCCTAGGAGATGCCAACTGCTATGATAGCATGCACTAATCTCTCCTCACCCAGATGGTAATAACAGCCCTAGAAAGAAAACAAGTCAAAAGATATTTGGGTAATCAAATTACTATGAGGTTGAATTGTTTAAAATGCCAGTTCTTTCGAGTATAATTTCTAGTCAGAGGCTATAATTTGTGCAAGATTTGTTTGTTTTGACTTGACCTTGATTCTGTTTCATCATACTATTTGTGGTTTATTGACTTTATCACAGGGCAGGCACTTTTGACATGTCAACAGGAGAAACTGCTCTACCAAATAAGAAGAATGATTTCACTGAACAATTACAATGGATTAGAAAATATAATTATAAAACCAAGCAGATACATAACTTTAGAGTTTTGTAATATGAAGGTGACTTTGAAATTACTCTGAAGTCAGAATCAGATAATGTAAAAGCTAGAAGGGACATAAGATCATCTAGGTTTGTGGTTCTCAAGTGTCGTCCAAGGACCCCTGGCATCAACATGACCCTTTCAGAAGTATGGATGTCAAAACTATTTTCATAATAATACTCAGATATTACTTGCCTATTAAAATAACCCTCTATATGAGGCTGGATTTCTTCAATCCTGACAACAGATTTAATCTAGAAGCAGATGTTAGAATCTAGCTCTCTTTTACTGAACTAGACATTAAAGCGATTTTCAAAAACATATAAAATAAAGCTACTCTTGTTTCTTTGGAAAAGAGTTATTTTCCTAAAAATGTTCATGTTAAAATTTAGTAGATTTGTTAGTTATATTGAATTATTTTTTTTTTAGGCAATCGGGGTTAAGTAACTTGCTCAAGGTTACACGGCCAGCTATTTCTGGGTGTGGTGCTGAGTGTCTAAGACCGGGATTCGGTCTCCAGGTCGTCCCAACACTGGAGCCGGTGCTCTTACTCGCTGAGCCACCTGGCCACCCCTAAGCAATGGGGGTTAAGTAACTTGCTCAAGGTTACACGGCCAGGTGTTTCTGGGTGGGTGCTAAGTGTCTGAGCCCAGGATTCGATCTCCAGGTCTTTTCAACACTGGAGCCGGTGCTCTTACTTGCTGTGCTACCTGGCCGCCCCAAATATTGAATTATTTTTAAAGTTGTCAGTTTTAATTTCTAAAACAATAAATATCAATAGATATTACCCACATAAACAAAAGTTTCATTGGGATATTCAATATATATATATTTATTTTTTTTTGCCTTTTTGGAGGGCAATTGGGGTTAACTTGCTGAAGGTTACACGGCTACTGTTTTTTTGTGTGTGTGCTAAGTGTCTGAGGCCGGAACCAAACTTGGATTCTCCTGAAACCAGTGCCAGCACTTTACTCACTGCACCACCTACCCACCCTGATATTCAATAATTTTTAAGAGTATAAAGGGATAGGGGCAGCCAGGTGGCTCAGTGAGTAAGAGCACCAGCCCCAAAGTTGGGATGACCTGGGATCAAATCCAGGCTCAGATACTCAGCACCACACCCAGAAATAATAACTGGCCATGTAACCTTGAGCAAGTTACTGAACCCCAATTGCTTTAAAAAAAAGAGTGTAAAGGGTTCTTAAGACCAATAAGACCTTCTTTTGTCAGATGAGGATTTCTTGAGGAGTCTTTGGGTGTAAAATATAGGACAAAGAAGTTATTCTAAAGGGCTGAGTCCTCCTCTAGAAGTACTTGATCATCAAATGAGATGAAATATGTAAATCACTTTGCAAACTTGAAACACCAAATAAATGTTTGCTATCATTATTTTTTTTAAAGCAATTGGGGTTAAGTAACTTGCTCAAGGTTACACGGCCAGTTATTTCTGGGTGTGGTGCTAAGTATCTGAGCCCAGATTTGATCCAGGTCATCCCAACACTGGAGCCAGTGCTCTTACTCGCTGAGCCACCTGGTCGCCCCAGTTTACTATCATTATTACTTTTCTAGGAACTAATTAAAAAATAGATGTCCCTGAGTTGGTAGGGCATTACACTATTCACCCTAGCATTGTCCAATCAATCAATCAATCAATCAATCAATCAATCAATCAATCAATAAGCATTTATTAAATTACTACTATGTATGCTAAGCCCTAAAAGCACAGAACAAGATAAAATAATACATTCTTTTAATCTATAACTTAACCTTTGGAAGGTACACAAATGAGTGAATATATACATATTGAATATGAAAAAGGTGATTATACAATAGATTTGGGCAGGGTATCCTGCCAGTGGGGGCTTGGAGGAGGTTGCCAGGAAAGGCCTAATAAAAAGGAAGCCCCTGATCTGAGTTCTGAAAGAAGCGGAATTCCAATAGAAGGTGAGAAAGGAATACATATCAGGCCTGGGGAAAAGGCAATGCAAGGGCCCACAAACAAAATAGATAGAGTAATGTAGAACAATGAGTATAAGTGAAATGCAAAGTGTGAGGAAGGTAATAATTAATCAATAAGCCTTTATTAAGCATTTATTCAGTCAGAAATCTCAGAGGCTACAAAGAAAAAGGAAACCAGTTCTTGTTCTCAAGAAGCTTACATTCTAACGGAGAAGAAAAAACACACATGCACATGTGTGTATTTTAATTTTAGTTAAATAAATAATAATTTATTATTTATCCACATTTACTAATCTAATGTGCAGGTTTTATCTTTGGACAGATAGGCATTCTTCACTTCTCAGGCATCCTTAAAACCTTTTTAGCTTCTTTCGGCAATGTTCCTCTACACTTAAAAAAAAATGCCAATAGGAGTTCAAACATGATATCCTGCCAAGACCTATTTTGAGTTTTAAGATTTCTAATTGCTCCTGGAGTAAAAGACTTGACCCTCTTGTATCTAGGCCCTCCAGGTTTTTCTCCGACAGTATTCTTCACTTCTGGAGTTAAATGCCCCTTTTCTGCACACAAGACAAGCAGTCTTCTTTTCTACAGAACACCTGTTCTCTGATTCCAAATGGCATTTAGTCAATCTTTCACTTGAATGTGTAGATATAAATCCTTGGTTTTGACATCTTACAAGTATTCCAATAGGCAAAACTCACAAACACAAATGCATATGTGTACATGTGTGTGTATAAATGTATACATATTTGTATTTGGATGTATATATATATATATAATTATATGATATTTGCATACATATATAAGCAATCTAAGAGGGGAGACAAAATAAACTATATATGTGTACAGAAATATTTAAGTATGGATGTATGTGTGTTTATTCTTCCATCTTTGAATCAATTCTAATAAGAGTAAGATTCAAGCATTGCCCACCATTACCACCTATTTCCCTCCTTAACTGTAAAAGTTCTTGCTTGTGCAGTGTTTTTAGGTGACATAATTGTCCCCATTCTATTTATCCCTCCCCCCTTTTCCCAATGCATTCCTCTTTCTCACTACTCCATTTTTTCTGAGATTATTCCAACATAATCAACTCATGCCCATCCCTTCTGTCTTTGTGGAATCTTTTCAACTGCTCTAATAATGACAAAGTTCTTAAGAGTTATATGTGGTCATCTTCCCATAGAAGGATGTAAACAGTTTAACCTTATTGAGTCCTTAATGATTTCTCTTTCATCTTTACATTGTTATGCTTCTCTTGAGGTTTGTGTTTGAATGTCAGATTTTCTTTTCAGCTCTGGTCTTTTCATCAGGAATGTTTGAAAGTCCTATTTATATTTTCTTGAAATATCCTCCCCCACCCTCACCCCGGAAGGATTATTCTCAGTTTTGATTGCAGGTTATTATTTATTGTAATCCTAGCTTCTTTGCCTTCCAGAATATAATATTACAGATTCTTAGCTCCTTTAATGTAAGATCCTGACTGTGGTTCCATAGTATTTGAACATCATTTTTGTTTGTTTGTTTCTTTTTCCTGGCTGCTTAATGTATTTTCTTTTTGTCCTGGAAGCTTGCTATACTATTCCTGAGAGTTTTCAATCTGTGACCTCTTTCAGTAGGTTATCAATGAATTCTTTCAATTTCTATTTTTACCCTTTGGATCTAAGATATTGTAGTAATTTTCACTTATTTTTTTTTTAAATATGGTGTTTATGTTCTTTCTGATGATAACTTTTAGGTAGTCCAAATAAGTCTCAAATGATTTCTCTTCAATATATTTTCACTGTCAAATATTTATTCTTTGAGATATTTTATATTTTCTTCTTTTATATTATTTTCACTTTGTTTTATTCCTTCTTGATGTTTGTGGAATTATAAATTCATCCTTGACAAATTCTAATATTTAAGGAATTATTTTTTCAGTGAATTTTTGTACCTCTTTTTCCATTTAGTCAATTCTTCTTTTTAAGGAATTCTTCAGTGAATTTTTGTATTTCTTTTTCTGTTTGACCTATTCTGTTTTTTAAGTTATTATTTTGTTCCTTTTTTCCACCACTTTTATGAATATATGAATTATCTTTTCATAATTTTCTTATATCACTCTCATTTCTTTTTATAATTTTTCCTCTGTCCCCCTTATCTCAGTTAACTGTTCCAGAAATTCTGGTTGGACTTGTTTCCAATTAGCATTTATGTTGTGATGCTTTGCTCATAGTTACTTTCACATTGTTTTCTTCTTCTGAGTTTATGTCTTGGTCTTTCATGCCACAGTAGCTTTTTATGGTCAAGTTGTTTGTTTGTTTGTTTGTTTTGGGGGGGAGAGTGTGGTTTAGCTTATTTTTTCAGTCTAGGTCTTGACTTTGATCTTTATGTTAAAGTTAGACTCTCTCTACTCACTTGGGGGTAAGCAAAATAAATTGTACTGCTTGATTAAAAAAAATATCATTCTGTACCCAGTGTATAGGGTTAGGAAGTATGTTAGTACTGTTAGGAACTATGAAGTGTACTTTATAATCAGAACTCTAGAATTATGATTGGTTATTGCACTGATTAGAATTCTTAAGGCTTTTCCCATTTTGCTTTCTTAATTAAAGCCAATTTTGACAGTGAATCATTGTGCAAAGTGTAGGGAATTAGAACTGGATTACTAGCTATTAAAGAATTTTATTATCTTCTTATAAAATCTTTTACATCAGTCTCAGTGTACCCTGATCTGACCATGAGAACTTTCAAAGAGGACACACACACTTGGCCATCAGTAAGAGGTTTAGACAACTGATTTCCAAGTTTCCCATTTCTCTATTAAATCTTTGTGGATCTGGAAATGAGAAGATTGGAAGCATAGGGAGATTAAAAAAAAGGTATAGAGTGAGTTCTTTAATCTTGGAGTAGATTCATAACCTCTGTTGAATTGCTACTGTTATTTTCTGTTTCTCATCTGGGCCTGTGATTCCCTTGCTCTAGAAAACTCTCAGTGTGGAGACCCTCCATCAAGCCAGATATATACTTAATATATATTTTGTAGTCTCAACAGAGTTGCTTAAGGGTGAAGTGACATGTTCACAGTCATGCTATTAATATATATATACATATGTGTGTATATATATGTATATACATACATATATATATACATATATATATATATATATAATACAAGGCTTAAACTCAGGTCTTCCTGAGACAAAGGTTGATCCTTTCTCCATATATTATTCTGCTTCTATGCAGAAACAGGTTTATTATCAGCCTTGAGATTATATACTGTAGCACTTCAGAAATTGCAATTGACTATAAAATTTAAAAAATACCATTGTCCTTTATAATTTAATGAATTCTCACCTAAATTTTCTGTAGAGTTACCTAAAGCATTTGTGCTTATTGGGATGCTTCTCTGATAAGAATTCTGTGCTAGAGCAAAAATTATTGGCCCAATGATACATTTCCATACAGTTACAGGGCAGAGTCCTCCTAATGATATCTTTCAGCAAAGAATTCAAACACCTTAAGTGACATACATTAGGTTCCACCAAAAAGGAAATTATTTTATGTTTTCTTCATATATTAGTTAAGAAATGACATAACTCATTTTTATTAAAAAAAATAAACAGAAGGTTAAGGATCACAACTTCCAAGAAGAAATAGAAAGAGTAACCAAGAAAGGAAGATATTTTATGTGTGTGGGAGAGGAGTGGGGTGGCAGGGAGGCAGGTAGTAATGAATGAGAAGCAGAAAAAGTTAAAACTTGAAACTATAGATTAGAATTTGTAAAATGAAGAATTCACACATCTGAAGAATGGAAAACTCTTACCTGTAGCCAGATAGATGATATGAAAAAGCATGTCTTTTCCTTGCACAACATCTACTGCAACATGAGAAAACCGGCTGTTGTCTTCCATGAAATAGGGAACTGTAGTAACTGGTTGTACTACCTCATGCATAAGAATGAACTTTTGAGCATCCTGAAGGTTTCTTTCTGTCAGGTTCACATACAAGCCCTGGTCCACTGTACCACACTGAAAATGAGGAAAGATGATATTATTACTGTAGTCAACAATCAATTGTCATACCACAACTTATCTAGGTAAACATAGTGGCAGGGTAGAAAATTAGGTAACAGTACCTGTGAACTGAGAGTGTGGAAATCACTCTCTCTCTCTGTGTCTCTCTGTCTCTGCCTCTCTTTCCCCCTCCCTCCCTCATATGTGTGTACATACAAATATATACATATATGCAATTATATATGTATGTATTGTATACATATATACACATACACAAATATATGCACACATGGATGTGTGTATATATACACACACATACATATATACACAGAGACACATACCACATAACCACAGTGTCAAATTAGCTAAAGAATATACTTCTTTTGTCACAGTCCCTGGATATTAGCTCCCACCCATTTGGATGTCTTTCAGTCATATCATAACTTCTGAAGAGGATAGAACAGGAGTAAAAATATTGAGTATAAGTTTATGCTAACTTTAGCTAAAATTACTTATGCCTAATAACTTCTCAGCTCACTTGTAGCCACCTGGGAGTTGTCTGGCTAAGTGTATTTTATCACATCTGTCTGCTAAATCAGAGATCCAAATTCAAAATGCAGCATTCAGGAACATTACAAAGATTTATTACATTTCCCATAGGAATAATGGGTCTATAAGGCTATAAATGGATTACATGGAAACAGAGCTCTGCTATTTCATCTGTGAAAGGTATAATATTGCTTCAACATCATTCAAGTAAAGTTACCAAAAGGGGGAAAAACTGTGCTGGCTGAGTTCCTTCACACCAGTGCACCCAAATTTCAAGAAAAAGGGAGTTTTTTTTTCTATCTGAATAGCTTTAGAAATGCACAACACAGTAAAACTTGCATATATGTATGTGTGTGTACATATATATTTCAGATAGAAAATAATCAACATGGATTTCATTCATGCATATTTTTTAAAATCATGCTGTCTGAGAAATGTTTAGATTTGTTATCCCCATTAGAATAGGGACTAACAGTGTAGCTCATTGTTTTTCTTTTATTTCTTTTTCTTTTTTGGTGGATATAGGTTAGAAGGAGTTAGTGATGTGCCCTTCACTGGCATAAAGCAAAAGGAGGAGTAAAGGGATCAGAAACGTTTTTCATTTCTTCTAAATTTAAAATCCCAGTTTAAATTTGATTTATGTTCATCAGAATTTATATTAGAAGGTTTTCTAGAAGTGAATTTCACTGTCTATAACAATCTGAAAGTATCACTCACAATTTGACATCCCTCGAATTTGGGTTTATAAGCAACTCAGAGGAGCAAAAGTAAAGAAATGGAAGTCTGTGGGGGTTTCTCTCTTAAATAGAAGGCTTACAATCTATGGAGTGGTTCACACCAGATGCTGTTGTAACAGCAAGCTTATAAAAGAATCCTAAATCTTGAAATTAGAAGGAAAATTTAAAAATCATCTACTGAGACTTTCATTCAATACAGGAATCCAGTATTCCACATAGAAAAATGATTCATCTTAATTTTGTCACATGACAAAAAAGCAGAACTCCTGGAAACAGAAAAATACAGAAGAGAATAATGATAATTTTAAAATTAAATGATAAAAACACCATGTCAACAAATATTACCTTCCCTATAGAAAAAAAGAATATGTAAATATGTCTGATTCAGGCCATCTAAGCCATATTCTTTGTCTGAGACAGCTAAAGAATGGATTTTGTAAAGGAATGGCTGTCCTTCCTGAAACTAACACAATGAAAAGGGCTGTAATGCCAAACCATTCATTTTCTTTTAGTAACTTTTGACTAAATTAAACTTATGTGTTTAAAACATCCCTATTTGCTTTTATCAAAGCCACCACTGTCTTGGCATGATCTTTACTACTCACTCTCCAATAAGTTGCCAAATTTTTCTATTTCTCCCTTCACAATACCTCTTGAATCTCTTTTTCTCCAATTGCATGACACCCATCTTAATTTGATGGAAGCTCTTCCCTAGATGACTGTAGCAGCCTCCTAATTGACTTCCTTGCTTCAAGTCTCTAACTACTGCTCCACACTGTGGACAAAGTAATTCTCCTTAAGAACAGATCTGCAATGTTATTCCTTTACTCAACTCACTCCAGTCACTGGGATCTCTAGCCATTGTCTTTAGGATCCAAAATAATAGTTTTTAAAGCCTATACAACCTTGCCCCAACCTATGTTTCCAGTCTTGTTGGATATTACTCCCACATTATAATCCAGCAAAACTTCTGGTATGTATTATGCTATGTTATATCATATTAATATAAATAATCTAATATAATGGTATTAGGTTATATCATATTATGTTTTATGGTATGCTATATTTATTATATTGTTTACATTTTATTAACACTTCTTTAAAACTACCCTGCATCTTCTGTTTCTTTGTTTTTAAACTAATCATTGCCCAGGTCTTCAAAGCACATCCTCACTGTATCTGCTAATGGTCTGCTCTCTTCCTGTAAGATGTGGCTCAGGAACCATCAAATGTATGGACACCATCTTAGTGCCCCTGTTCTAGTGGTCTAACAATACCCTGTTCACATAATTGTATCTATTACCTTTTATATATGTGACATATATGTGTGTACATGCTTTGTAAAATGTATTTGTGATATACTTGTGGTCCACCCTATTAGAATGCAAGCTCCTCATTGAGTGGGATTGCTGAATTTTTATTTCTCTATCTCTAGCACTAACACAGTTCTTGGGATAGAACAGATAAAATAAACAATTAATCATTAGTTGATTGATTATTTCTGCAAGATCATTTGGGGCTGTCTAATTTTACGCCCATGCCATATTTGCTGATTTGGGCTAAAAGACCTTCAAGGATATAGCGCTGCAATTTAGCAAAGTGCCCTGATCATATTAGAGAGCTCTGCACAGCTTTGTTACTGTAAAGAAGATGTTGATGATGATATACATCGTCAATGGGGATGGACAAAGAAACAGAGATGGGCGATGAAATGTCAACTTTTTATAATACCTAGAAGGCCAATTTATCTAAATACATAGTGTATGATGGTAAGGAATATGAAATAAGGCTGGAAAGATAGATTGGAGTCATGAAGAGACTGAAATATCAAACTAAAGAATTTGTGTTGTTCAGTAGTTTCACTCACTTCCAACTCTCTGTGACCCCATTTGGGGTTTTCTACACAAAAACCCCATTTGGGGTTTTCTAGGGGTAGTTTGTCATTTCCTTCTCTAGATCATTTTACAGATGAGGAAAGAGAGGCAAACAGCATTAAGTGACTTAGCCAGGGTCACACAACCATTAAGTGTCTGAGGTCAAATTTGAACTCAGGTCTTCCTGTCACTGGACATAGCACTTTATCCACTATGTCACGTAACTACCTCTAAAAGATAGCTGAGGTAGTTTTCCATTTCCTTCCCCAGAAGATTAAGGGAAACACAAGTTAAGTGACTGGGTCACATAGCTAGTAAATGTCTGAGACTGGATTTGAACTTAGAACTTCCTGGCTCCAAGTCCAGCACTCTATTTGCTGAGCTATTGAGCCTATACTTTATCCCAAAGGTAACTGAAAGCCACTGAATATATTTTAACATGGTCAAATTGATGTTTCAGAAATACTACTTTGATATATTATTTGGAGGATGGATTGGAGAAAGGAGAACATGGAGGCACAGAGACAAATTAGAAAGTTTTGTAATAATGTAGATGAGGGATGATAAAAACCTGAGTTAGAGACTGTGCAACTGTGTAAACTCTTTGAAGAGATCTTTTATAGGATAAAGAATCTGATAAACAGTCTAGCCTTGCTAAGAGGAAGAACCACCTCTGTCAAAAATTGAGGCAAAGAGGAAAGGATAGAGATGATAAAGATTCATCCTGATGTAGAGAACTGAGAATACAAAAGAGGAAGATCACAAAAGATTGCTGCTGTTTTCTCTAAAACATAGGAGGTGAAGTCCTGACGAGAAAGGAGAAGGAGAAACGGGATAGAATAGATTTGGGAATCTCTTTGGGCACCAGAATGGAGTCAATCCAGAAAAATAAAATAATTCCTATGCTATAAGACCCAGCTGAGATAAGATAATGTAAATCTTTGGTGGTCCATATGGCCTCATGACTTTTTCCAGCAGTGTTCATAAGCATGTTAAAGGGAGTGGAAAAGTAAGGATAACCCATGTTGGACTCTAATAAAACATGGGCACTTCTTTTCCCTCCTCTTTTGCCTCATGGCAACCCAGGTTTTCTTCAAGTCCTAACTAGAATCCTGTATTCTAACAAAGAAGCATTTCTCAATCTCCCTTAATGGTAATAGCCTTCACTTCATTGATTGTTTCCAATGTATCCTGTATATAGCTTAATTGTTCACCTCCTTTATTAGCCTATGAGGTCCTTGAGAGCAGGGACTGTCTTGTGCTTCAGGTTGTATCCCAGGCCCTTAGCACAATGCCAGGCACTTATTAAATGATTAATAATGGTACTTAATAACAATAAAGGATTAACAGGCAAGGCATTCAAGGGTAGAAGATAAAGTATAGTTAAATTCATTAACTATGACAAATTCTACAATAAGAAAAGTGAGGGCAAAGTAGCAAATAGGTACTGGGAGAATGGGAGAGAGTAGAGCTAGAAGTTACATGGGAAAAAAGGAATGGGTTAATGAAACTTATGAAACAGAAGGCTGGAAAGTTATAATTAGGAAGAAGAATTGGAGAATTCATGATCATGGTGGTAGCATAGTCATAGCTACTTGCAGAAGCTAAGATATGACCATACCCGTAGATACTTAGGTGGAATGAAGATAAACGTCATGAGAGTTGACAAAAAATAGAAGACCTGGGAGATCAAGGTGTTTGTGAAAACATCAAAATGTATATTAACATGACCAAGTATGAGAGCAGAGTTTGGGGTAGAAAGGAAGAATTTAAGCCAGGTGCCAAACCCATTTTAAAGAGCAAGTCATGGTGGTAAAAGACTGTAATAAGGAACTAGACTGATGATATAGGCAGATGGAGTTGGGAGGATAAGATTGGTGACTCATGGCAACAAAAGAATGGTCTGGAAGTGATTGCTTTGAAGGAAGCACTTTTTGAATTGTAAAGCACTCTATCAAGGCAAACTATATAATCACAAGAAAAAGGCTCAATCATTAACCATAATAACAAGTTAAATATGATTTTATGTTGCCGAATCAAGCATAAAAGAGAACTAGATTGTAGAACTGTAAATGAAATGGTCTGTGTAACTATACATATACTTATATATACATAAATGTAGCTGTATGTATGTGCATATACAGAAAAATTCTATTTATATGTACATGTATATGTATGTAGGTAGGTAGGTAGACAAGTTGTTAGGTAGTAAAGGTTTGGATTAGATGGTATTTAAACTTATTGCTTAAAAAATAGAAAATATTTTTTTATAATTGCATTTCATGGTGATATGCCCAACAGCATAATGCCAGTGAAACTCCAGACTATTTTATCAATGAAATTTTTTAAAATGATTTCTGATCATTCATGTAAGCAACAACTTAAGAGCAGCTGCTCCAAGTTCTTCTAAAGTTCATCTGTGGGGTTGTGTCCATAACAACTGTTTAAGGAAGACAGTCTAACATTAGACAGGTAGTCCTCATACAGAAATGACTGACATTTCTCCTTTCTTCCTTCTCCCCATCCCTACTAAAACTCCTCTTGCTCCTGTGTGAGCCATTGTGGGGAAAAATGATATCAAAACTTTTAGAACATCTTTCAAGTCCAAAAATGGAGTTAGGGAGGAAGTGGGGTAAGCAAACAACAGGAATGCATTCAAGTATGTAGTGCTGCTTGAGTTTTGAAGGGAACAAAGGATTCTAAGAGGTGGGAAATTAAGAATGGAGTAGAATTCAGGCACAGGGAAGAGCAAATGGGAAAAAACGAGATGAGAAATGAAGACTCCTGTAGAAGGAACAGCAAGAGGACACATTTGGCTAGCCCACAGAGTATATGAACGTTAGCAATGTGTGATAATTTTGGGAATGTACAATGAAGCCAGGTTGTAAAAAGACTTTAAATGCCAATTAAATGGGAAAAAGAATCCAGGATATTCAGCCTTATCTTATTTTTTTTTCTTTAAAACTAGAACAATGCTATTTAAATCAAGATGAATACAGACCAAATATTTTTTATAAAATAGTAAATGCCTTCCAAGACAAATACTGGAAAACAAAAACAGACAAAGTCTATATATTGTCACCATCTATCAAAAATTTGGTACTACCAAGCAGACCATGCTGCATGCATGACTTCAATGTGATGAAATCTCGAGTTCTACTCCAGGCAGAAGAAATGATAGTGTATAATCCCAGAGCATGAAATGCATATCTCCAGTCTTTAGGTACCATTCAAAATACAGGATTATTCTGTAAACCAGTGCAATATAAGGTATAACAAATATTTTGCCTCTTAAAATATCAGGAGACATTTTAGAAGGGAAAAGGTGTGGGGGAAACTGATACATATTTGATATTCCTTAAAGCTACTTGAGAGTTACCAAGTTAGGGAATTGTTTATTGTCAGTTCACTGAGAATCTCTTAGCAGAAAACACATAACTTAAAAGTGTCTGCAAGTATAGTTCACTGCTATATTTTGCTTTAATTTTATCCTTTTAAATTCTTCAGGGAGATTTGCACCCTCATTTTTTAAAAAGTACAGCTGAAAGATCAGTAGGGTGGCACACACATGTAATCACAGCTACCAGGCATGCAAAGACTGGATGAATCTATTGATTTTAGGAATTCTACTTGGCAGTGGCTAAGCTTATTATTATCAACTTGGTGAGTCCCCCCAAACATGCCTCCCTCCAAAAATACAGAGGCTATCAGGTGAACTAAGGGGAGTTAAAATAGCCTGAGATAAGTCAAGGCTTCCCATGCTGATCAGTAATGAAACTGACCTTGAACTACTAGGCTGATTTAGAGATGGAAATTCAGTCTTTAATAGAAATTAAATAACATTTAAAATAAGATGTAATAAAAGTAGATTGAAAGAGCATCTCACCCTTTAAGGAGTATAGATGGGAAGTTTTGTCTACCATAATTCAGAACTTTAAAAAAATTAATTTTATTAATTTCTATAAGAATTCTATCCCTGTATCTTTAAGGACAGGGAAAAAAAAAAGATTGATCCTATGATTTTAATGATGTAGAGAATTCTCGAATGAGGAAACTTTCTCTATCACTGTGGATCAGCTCCTTCTCTGCAGATGATGGTCCCAGAGAGTCTCCTATAACACTGAGGATTCTGATAAATGACATTTAGGGTTGTGCTGCCAGTATGAGCCAGACAAAGGATTTGAATTCAGGCATTCCTGATTCTGAGGCCAGTTCTCTAGTCTGCTATACTATGCTGCTTTCTCTATTTATCTTTAAGCAAGGAAATAAAAGTCTATTTATTTCTTGTTGAGCTGCCAACTTCATTAACTCTACTGGCCAGCTGTGATTTATTAGACATGTGCATTTATTTCTCTTTCCTTGGCCTCTCTCATCATCAAACTCATATGAATATCTAATGAGAATTTTCAAATAAAGCCCTCAAACACATGCTTAGAATTCAAAAGTTTGTGATAATGACTCGTGACCTTAGCAAATAAACAATCTTTTCTTAAGTTTCACTTTTTTGTGGTATGACCAGATAAATTTATTAAAGATAATTTTGCTAGATTATTTGAAATGTATAGATGAAAGGCATCTTTTCTCCCACTATATTTTCCAATTCCACTCATAGTGTGCATGCTTTCATTGTAACACACAACACAATTTTTATAACTATGAAAATGTATATATGTTTTACTAATAAATGCCTCAAATTTTCCTTAGGCATATCTTCTATATCATATCCAAAGATCTGTTTAATTAGAGTGTCATTCAGTAGAGAACTGTTTCTGAGGTAAGATTATGCAAAATTACTTTACATTTAATACCTGATCCTAGTCTGTGATTGGAAGCAGTAAATCTTTTTTTCTGTCCATAATTCATTATCATTATCATTTATGAAAAGCAACATTTTCACTGTATCCACCTTTACATTTATTTCTATGAATCTGTCCATAGAAAGAAGCAATCTGATGTGTGATGAATTGCCTAATAAAAAAAATTCAACAAATCTTTATGCAGCCCATCAGATGTTTTACCTATATTTCTTGGATTCTTTGAGAAACAATTGACTGAGAAGTAACGGCCTCTTCTCCTCAGAAATTACCTGGAAGTTGGGGTTGGGATTTGGGTAAGGCAGCCATGCTGAGCGAGAGTTCTCCTGATATTTGAAAGGTCCGTTGAATGCCTGAGCGATGGCACTCAGGTTGAATACACATACAGCAGAGGCAGCTATACTGTTACTGTGGAAAAAGTTAAAAAAAAATGAAAAAGGCCACCAAGGAACCTACTAACATGTTGTTTTTATTATTTTTAATCCAAAAGTGATTTTTATTGTCCCTCTAAAACATTGCCTTATGTAAAGTTCCTAGAAAAGATAAAATCAAAACAATTAATGGTAATTTTCAGTAATTTTGTTGTTGGGGAACAAAGATTTTGACATAAAACAGAGGTTTCTTGACAAATAAGTCCCTTATTTTTATTTCTTCCAATATGATTGGATTATTTCATGAGACAGTCTTGATATGCTGACAAAGAGATTTGAAGGGGTGCAAATCCCCTAAGATAAAGAACCTTTGCTCTGGTTTGTACATGAGGGTATAAGCTGCCTCTACCCTTGCTCTCATGTTCACCCTTTCTCTGTTAACTTCTGGCAACTCTCTCTAAAGCAATTAGTTAAAATCAGGTTGGGGGAAAAGGCCCATCATAGACTATAAAAAGCAAGGGGTAAAGTTTAATGCAACATTGACACAAGCATATTAAACCACTAAATACAATTTTTAAACATAAGGACTAATAAGAGACTGTTTATGGAGGCTGACAAAAGTCTAAGATATACCTTTAAACTAATCATTATGGCAGCAATGTACATTTTGCTAAATGAAATTTGGTTTGAAGTCAAAAGTAAAAAAATACTGGCAATTCTTAAAATGACTTCATATCAATATTTAGAAGAGAAAATTTTACTCATAAGAACTTCTTACCCCCTTGGCAAGGAACTAATTTTTACCAGTTCAGCACAATTATATCCATTTACTGTCAACCAACTCCTTTCACTTCAAAGGAGAAATCACAGATGTTTTGCTGTTAGCAACTGACACTAAGGGTCAATTATTAAATGCAGTGCAAGCAATATGATTTTCATAGCTAAACATTACTGTTTATTGTCACCCAAGTTTTATGGTTTCATAAGCCATAAAGTTCACAGCTTTCCTATTCCTTCTGTACATGCTGCTTTCTTTTTCTGTATATTGGGACATACTGCCTGTAAAATACTTTAAAAAAATGCCAGGTGTTTTCTGGATCTGTACACCTAGGTGTCTGGATGTATAACATTAAACCCACTTAGTCAAAACTGATTAATAAACCTTTCTCTCTGAATCATGTTTTTCCTTAGGACTTCACTATTTCAGTCTTTGGCTCCAAAATCCACTCAATATCCTATATTCACAACCCTATCTCCTCATAACTGCAATCTTAAAATCTAGCCTTTGAGACGATTTGGACTCTTATAGTTTAGCATTTGCCTCTTTTTGCCCAGATCTAGGTCTCCAGTCATATCCAAACCATACTGTCTACTTTCTGGCCATCATTACTACCACCTTCCTATCAGAAACTTGGGCTCCACTCCTGCAACACTCTCACCTAGAATAATTGAGATTTTTTCTTTTCTTGACTGAATCCATTCCTCTTTCTCACTTCTTGGTCATCAAAACCATGCCTCCACATGCACTGCACTCCCCATATACACTCATTCCATCTCCCTCTTTATGTATTCTCCCCCATCAGAATGTAAGGCTTTTGCAGTCATGGATTCCCATGCTTGTTTTTACTTTGTCTGTCTGTCTAACAGGTTATAAAGTTATCTATCTTGGGCATGTAATGTCTATTTCATTTCTCTTATTTCTAAACAATAAGCCATCAAGTTCTCTGGCTTTTATCTCTACAACATATCCCACACCCATCCCATTCCGTCTATTTCCTCTGCTGTCACTCTTAACAACTGCCTACCTGGTCTACCATAATAGCCCCTTAATGGGGAATCCTACCTCTTTCCTTTCTCCTACCAATTCAGCCTTTATGACAGTTATCATAATCATTTCTCTGCATAGATCTGGCCATGTCATTTCTATGCTCAAAAATTTCCAAGATTTCTTTGTTACTTAGAGAGAAAAGTTCAAATTTCATTATGTGATATTCAAGATTCCACATAATCTGGGGTCATCTTACTTCCCATCTTTAATCTCATAGTATTATTACTATCTACACACTCTATGCTCCTATAAGTCTATTCTCTATCCCCATGGGCCTTTTTATCTCCATGCATGTGCTCACAGTATTTTCTAGACTTGAAAAGTCAGCCCTTCTTCTTTGCCTCCTTCCTTTTCTTTAAAGCTCAACTCAAATGCAACATTCTAAATGATGTCTTCACTGATACCTGAATTTAGTGATACCCATCCTTCTAAAATTTCATCATTTTGTCAACTTGCTAATGCAATCAACAGATATTATCTATTCTAGCAATTTGTCTGTGTATAATAGAAGGAAAACTCAGAGTAGGGACAATGCTCTATATAAACTTTATATTTCCCCAGTACTGGGCATAGCTGCACTATACACAGTAGGCATTTAAAAATATTTAATATATATAATTATGTAACATATAATGTAAAATATTTAATTAAAATTTAATTTAATTTAAAATATTTAATGAGTAGATTGTCAAATCAGTGATGACAAGGTGATCTCCAAGTCCCTATTCACTCTAAAGTCTATGATTTTATTAAAATTAAGAAACTTAAAAGGAAACATCTTTAAGGCCGTGAGATAAATAATTCCTTCTCTCTTATATTAATAACCAATTATTGAATTAGGACAAAGGTTTTTCCCCTTTCCTACTTCCTCATTCATAAATCATCCTCTGTAGGTTATTCAAGCACCCTTTGAAATACAGGGCTGACAATGTGAGGGAAAACTTAGATATGTTCAAAAGGTAAAGACTTTTTAATTTAGGTGAATTGATGGATTATCACTTATTGTGTTTTACTCAGACAGGTCTGGGAAAATGTAGATTACTTTTTTGTCCAGACTGTCCAAGATTCAAGGTGATTTGTAAGTAAATGACATGCTCAAAGTCATGTTCCCCATCCTCTCATGAGAATAGGTTCACCTCTCATTATAATATTTATTCTTTCTTATTTTACTTAAGTAGAGTCGATTGCCACCCTCAAGAACACCCACTCTTCCAAGAGCATATAAGTGATGAATGGGTTCCATGAAGGGTCTTTGGCATTTGAGAGTGTCTCTGACCCCTTTTATTAATTGTTTGCTAGCATAATTAATACAATGATTACCTAGAAACTATATCTGTCTCTTGAACTTTTTGTATGTCATAGATGACACAATCAATTAAGAGCCACCGTTAGCACAGAGATTTATTTGTATTTATAAGCTTCTGAATATTTATTATAAAAATGAGTCATATAATTATGTTTCTATCCTCTCCTGGCAGCTAGACACTATAATGCATAGAATGCTGGGCCTGGAGTCAGGAAGATAAATCTCCGAGTTCAAATCTGGCCTTAGACATTTAACAGCTGTGTGACCCCAGGCAACAGTTTGCCTCAGTTTCCTCATTTGTAAAATGAACTGGAGAAGCAAATGGCAAAGTACTACAGTATCTTTGCCAAGAAAACCCCAAGTGAGGTTACTAAAAGTCAGACATGACAGAAATAAGTGAACAGCAACAGAATTCTGCGTAATGGATAGGGGTCTTTGACCATATTTAGAACTTGGTTTAATTTGTCCCTCCCACTGGCTATAGAGTCAGATTATCTGCATTCATATCCTGCTTCTAAAATTATCTGTTTGACTTTTGACTGGTAAGTTAACCTCCATAGGTCTCAGTTTCCTCATCTATAAAATGAGGAGTTCAGATTAAATGACTTCTAAAATCCCATCCAACTCTCAATTTGTGATTGTAGGATCCTAAGGCAGTTTAAAAAAATACAATCTATTTCTGAGGAGTTAGTAGAATTGATTAGAATGCTGGGCCAAATATTTCTTGAATAAATGTTTTAAAAAAAGGTGGTCCTTGACAACCTGGTGATAGAAAACTATCTTAAAACTATAACTTTAATAGGCTACAAGAGAGGACCATTTTTTCAGGGATAGAATTTGGCCATTCAAAAAGAAGGAGGCATTGGATCTGTTTTGTCTGAGAAGGGCAAAAGGAAGTAGAATTCTTATCTTTTTTGTTGTTGTTGTTGTTTAATGACAGCTAGGTGGCACAGTGGATAGAGTGCTAGGTTTAAAATGAAGAAGACCTGAGTTTCAGTCTTGAATCAAAACTGAATCAAAGCTGTGTCACAAGTCACTTAACCTTCCAGTATCAGTTTGCTCTTCTGTGAAATGGGAATAACAGAACCAATTTGCAGGGTCTTTGTGAGGATAAATAAAATACATGTAAAGTGTTAAAGAATGCTACTTCTTATGAGAATTGTAGATTTCTTGGGCAAACTTTGGTTAGGTAGGTGGGGTTCTTCAGATTAGGGTTGAAATAGGAGGAAGATGATATTTTTCTACTTCATTTATTTGTCCTCCCCCCCCCCCATTTTTCTTTTAATATTTTAATTCTGCCTCTAAACACCTTGGTCTTGAGGAGCTCTTCTTTTTACCTTAACTTTGATTCTGGAGAAGCTAATTTCTCTGGCAAGAAAAATATGAGTAGGAAAGAAAAATATACGACAAAAATGAAGTATTGAGTTTTTCCAACATTTAATAAGGTTTTATATTACTTATTTCTAATTCTAAAAAGAATATAATAAGATGGGGGGGGGTTTTGTGATTTTTTTCGGCCTCCTCTTGCTCACACTTAAACCTACTGAGCAACTGAATTTACTTGGTTTATACTGGCCTCTATCCCTAAACAGTATTTAGAAACATGAAATCAAGAAATTACAGAGAAAGAAGTGACATTAGAGCTCATCATATTATATTGGGTTGATGGACATTAGTAGTTTAAAAAAAAGTCTACCCCAAAATGAAAAAGAATGTAAATGTTTCCCAGTTTGCTAAGTTGATTTTTACTTTGGAAAAGGTCAACTTTCTTATCTACCTAATTCAAATAAATGCAGAAAACACTGATAAGCCAAATTCAGATCAATACAATGGAATTTTATAAGGAACATTCTCCCCATTCTGCACTAGTATTTCTCATCTATCAAATAAATGAGGGAAAATATTCTAGTAACTTTCCAGAAACCATTTTTTAAAAATCTTCAAAATGTCCCATGGAAATGTCAAAAACTCTAATTATGGATTATAAGAAAATAAACTATTTCTGTGCATTCTGTCTCTAATCTATCCTAATCAAATATGAGCCCTTTGAGGGCAGGGACTGGTTTTTTACTTTCATTTTTGTATTCCTAGTCTTGAGTAGAGGGCTTTCTTTGCCTATAGTAGGTGCTTATTTGTTGAATGCCACTCAGTTTACTTTTCCTTCTTCTCATGGGCAGAGAGGTGGATATTGTTATTGCCATGAGAACATACAAGCAAATGCAAGACTTTATTGTTGCCATTGTTATCACTGTTGCTGTTGTGTTATTTTATTGTTATTATTATGTGACATATGAATTATTTAGCTCTTCTTTTGGAAGTAATGGATCACTAGTGATGTTATTCCTCTGAATGGAAGGTGACATTGATCAACCATGGTATAATAACCACACAATAGCAGCAGTGGCTTCTAACTCTCTCCCCAAAGACTAGGAAAGGATGTGCCTAGGGATTAACTCTTGACTCTCTTGACTCTCTCCTGTTCAAGCAGACATGTAATGATTCTTTCACCTCCCACTAATTCTTATCTTGCTAAAACCTAGATAATTTATATCAATAGGATTCCCTTGGTGTACCAATCTAATAAGCTTTGTCATTGCTGCTCTTCTATATGGAAATGAGGTTGCTTTGGGATATCCTTTTCTTGTGGAAGACAGGCAGGTTCTTTGTGAACCCCCCTTACTTTTCTTTTTTTTTTTTTAAAGCAATCGGGGTTAAGTAACTTGCTCAAGGTTACACAGCAAGTTATTTCTGGGTGTGGTGCTGAGTATCTGAGCCCAGATTTGATCCAGGTCATCCTGACACTGGAGCCAGTGCTTTTACTCGCTGAGCCATCTGGCCGCCCCTAAGCAATTGGGGTTAAGTAACTTGTTCAAGGTTACACGGCCAGGTGTTTCTGGGTGGGTGCTAAGTGTCTTCTCAACACTGTAGCCGGTGCTCTTACTTGCTGTGCTACCTGGCCACACCCCCCCCCCTTACTTTTCTAGTTGACCATAAAAGATTCCTTTCAAAATGTATTCTGGAACTTTGTCAGAAAACAAAGTCAAGTACACTAATACTCTATAGATTCCCTGGTGTCCACTATTTTGAGTGTCTGAACAATCTTGTCCTTCCTTCAGTCCTTCAGAACCATGTCACACCCACCCTCCATAATTTTTCAAATATCACTAACAACATGTAGCTCAACAAGGCCTTTAAGTTCATTTGGATGAGTTGAATCTGAACCTAACAGACAGAACTCATCAAGGACATCTGGATGCTCTCTATCTCCATATTCATCTTAAACACTTTTAATAGTAAATAAAAATACTAAATTTCTTTCTTTTTAATGAAATTCTATAAAATTAAGGGAAGTTTAGTGAATAGTGCTAGATTTGAGCTCCTGAAGACCTGGGTTCAAATCACATCTCAAGCACTTCCAAACTGTATGACTTTGGGCAAGTTACATACTTTTAAGGTCACTGTTGTCTAATCTGTAAAATGAGGGCAACAGTGGACTTGATAGCCTTTGAGGGGCCTCTTCAGATCTAAAACTACGTTACTATGAACTTTTCTGGATGACAAAATTAAGAAAATTAATTTTTTTAATGTTAAAAGAACAGTGATTTCCAAAAACTATCAAACTTCACCTCATGAACATTCAGTAGGAACTACTGGCCTGCATTCGGTTCTTTGGCTTCTTGTCTTTCAATTGTGAGAAATCCTCATCCAGTTTTACCCTTTGCCAAGATGAGTTTTAAAGGATTTACATGACAGCTTAGTTTAGGTGAGACAAAATTTGGCAACTAGCAATGTGTGTGTGAGGCTAGAAATTCCTTTGATCAGTTATTACATTATAAATGTATAGGACTTTTGAAATTCTGTTTTCTCATGCAATGTGAACAAATAGTGAGTAAGTGGCTTTCTCGAGGTTGAAATAGTAATAAATGTCAGCAAAGGGATCTGAACCCCGGTCTTCTGACCCCAAAGTTAGTGCTCTACTCACTGTACATACTATCTCTTGCTGTGTGACCCTGAGCAAGTCACAACTTTTCTCAGCTTCAGTCTCCTCATCTATAAAATGGGAATAACAATAATAGAATCTACTTTATATGACTATTGTGAGGTTCAAATATATTTAAAGCATTTTTTCAACCTTAAAGAGCTATATAGACATTATTTATTACTTGGCTTGAGATTATGGTGTCCAAGAGATCAAAACTAAAGAGAAGTTTTAGTGAGTAGGGTATATTAGCATAGTAATCATTACCCACAACCAGTAGGGGTTCTGATAATTCCTTTCAAATATCAATATTTGGTCTTTGTTTTCCAATCCATACCACAAGATATAATTAGAAAAAAAACATTCTAAATGGTAACCAACCTACTAGGTCTTTTTTTTAAATCACCAGCGGTTTGGGAGATTTTACAGAAAGTTACATGGGCAGGCTAAATTACCATTGGGATTCCTAGAGAAATTATCATTGCAATTACAAACGGAGTGTAATTTTAGGGACCAATGATAACCAAGATAAGGGAGTAACTAGATGAGTAATGAAGAAAATTGTAAATATTTTGCCCAATCAAACATTCAGAATTCAAAAGGTAGGAGGAATAAATAGCCTTGTTAAGTCTTGGAGAAAGTCTTTTAATTACAACTAGCATTTCAGAGCTGAGTGCCCAGGGCAGCCATCTTACTGAAAATTGGTGTCACATTCAGCCCAAGAATACTTAGAATCAGTACAAGTTAATGATTGCCCAAGAGCACCCATAATTAAAGGAAATGGATGATTTTCCAGAGTTACTTTCAAAGATATTTTCAGGGTCATACTTAGAAAATTATGTGTCCTTCATTATTCCTGTAAGCATTGTTGGTTGTCTCCATGTGATTACTATGTAACCACAGGCTCCAATCAGAAGGAGTCCTGTGGGCTACACATACACTGAACCTGCTACTCTTAACAAATCCCAGAAACATGTGTGCAAAATCAGAGAATGCACAGTAGGAGATGACATTAAGGAGATGATCTATGCCAACTAAAGGTTCCAGTTGCTTCTATTCTTTCAGGGTATTTGATTAAATATAACTTTCAAAAGAGGGAAGGGTCTTGAAAGGCAGTAAGATAGCAACAAGGCTAAAGAAGATGGGGCTTATTTTGACTGAATAAAACTGCTTGAAAGGGAGTGGAGTGATGAGAAGAATTATATAATAACAAAAATATTGTAAAGAAAAACAATTTTGAAAGAACTCTCATCAATGCAAGCATCAACCATGATTCTAGATGATGAATTGATGAAGCATGGCACGATCAGTCTCCTAACAGAGAAGGAGTAGAGGAAAAATGCCAAATGAGACATGTCTGAATTTGGCCAAAGTGGGAAGTTGTTTAGCTTGAATATGCATAAATATCATAAAGATTTTTGTTTTATGTGGAAAATTGGTAGGAGGGAGAAAAATAAATGCTAATTAATTGAAAAGTATAACTTTTTAAAATGGAAAGTTACATACACATTGGTTGTAAATATCCCATAGATTAAATCCAGTTCAGGAAGGAAAAAAGTACTCTGTAGTTCATTGTAGTAAAAGGGAACTTCCCCAGGACGGGAGCAGTTCAGCCGAGCCTTCATGAAAGTGGTCCACGTATCCTCTAGCAAAAATCGGCCTCCAATGTCATTCTTACAAACTCGGGCAGCCCTGGAGAAAACTGTTTTTCCACAATCATGCTCCACAGCGTTTTCACGAAAGAAGAAATAGGTGAAGTTCCCAATATCATAGGATGATACAAAATTTGGTTCTAAAACCAAAAGAAAAAGAAAATCTGGTTATTGACATCTGCTATTCTTTAAAATTAGACCTGTAATCTCATTGGTAGAAGGAGTTCCTAGTGAGAAACTTCATCTACCAATTGGATTTCCATATTCTTTGTAACTTATTTTCTTAGAGTTTCACCTGTGGCAACACTAGTTAAGTGGCCTATCACACTTTATATCAAGTAACAAAAGAAATAACCAAACATTTATACAACTATTTAAGATTTTCAAAGCACATCACATGTATTATCTCATTTGTACTTCACCAAAATCCTATGGGATAGGTGATATTATTATTACAATTTTACAGGTAAAGAAACTGAGGCTCAGAAAGGTTAAATGACTTGCCCAGAGTCACACAGTTAAGTAAGTCTGAGGCTTCATTTGAACTTCTCTTCCTTACTGCAAATCCAGCGCTCAATTCTATAAACATCTAGCTCCCTGCAGTATTGAAGGCAGAAATTGAACTCAAGTCTTCTGGACTTGACTTCTCCACCCACTCCTCTCTGCTTTGTCTCTCACCCAAATAAAATTCTTCTGCCAAAATGGGGTAAATATTTTTTTTTCAACAGTCCCTTTTTACATGTGAAAATTGATCAAATGCCAAAATCACTTTATGTAGACAAGTAGTTGAATGAAACAATTCCCTCGCATTCTACATAGCAGGAAAGAAGTATACTGTGATGGAGTTTCTAAGCACAAGTTTTAAATTTTAGAAAATCATAGGAATGATTTCTCTGCTTGAGCACACTATAATAAATCAAGCTCAAGTAAAACTGGCATTAACACAAAAACCCCCAAAGAACAGCAAGAAGATTTACTGTAGGGTTTAGAAAAATACATGTTACTTGCATTTTAAATTCTCATTCAAGTACTATAGTTATCACTTGCATGAAATATGAAATGAATGAAGAATAAGATATTTTTGTATCCCTTCTAAATTGGGGGAAAAGGGGGGGAGGAAAACATTGCTAAGAATGTTCACATATATTTCACAAACCAAGGAGAATATAAAGTCAGTCAACAAGTTTTTATTGAGTACCTACTATGTGCCAGTCACTGTGTTAAGTGGTGGGAATACAAAAGCAGTTTTTGTTTTTTTGCTTTTTTTTGGAGGGGGAAGGTAGGGCAATTGGGCTTAAGTGACTTGCCCAAGGCCACATGGCTAGTTTTGTCTGTTTAGTGTGTTACGTGTCTAAGGCTGGATTGGAACTCTGGTCCTCCTGACTCCAGGGCTGGTGCTCTATTCACTGCACCACCTACCCCCCCCCCCACAAAAAAAAAAAAAAAAAGAAAAGCAGTTTTTTCATAGAGGTATATGTGCACACCTAGAAAATGGATGCTATCACTAAGATCTCAGTTTTTATCTTAAGACCTGAAAATGAAATCTAAGCTATTCTGAATATTCTGAAACATTTAGTAACGTTTAAATATATTACATGTTTGCGTGATATATATTATTTACTATAGTATGGGTGAATAAATACATGTATATTTTATGCATACACATAGACATATATACACATATAAACATATGCAGGGTGAGCTGAAATGACATTGGTAGTTACAGTACCTGCTTATATAACATAGTTATTTTTTTTTATGATAACACGTTTTATCGTTCCTGGTTAATGTTTGCTGGAAGACATATTTTAATTGTCCTCAAATCTTTACTTTGCCCACTCAACCCTGATAGCTCATGACCAATTACAGGTTCAGTTGAAGTGCACCAACAAATACCTAATTGCCCCTGAAAATATGTCCTTGTGGATACATTTGTTGTCTGTACCTTTTCATTAACTTTGAGTGCCAAGATGTAGGCATAATTATCTTTAATTGTCCCTATAAAATTCAGAGGCTTGCTTTATTGAATGGAAAGCCCCTTGAAATAAACAGAAAAATAAGAATCTGTGGTCCTTGTTAGATTGGTTTTTGATAAACACTTGAGCATAACCTGAAGGCAGAAAGAGAATTTCTATGAGAGACACATGCAAAATAGTTTATTTCCCTAAAAGAAAGTTTTAGTAAGATGAAATTCAAAACCATAAATTCCCTTAACTGTCTCAACTAAACATTTTGCATGCTATTCCAAAATACCCAGGAGGTTGCTTATTACATTTCGAGGGTACTAGTGAAGGTCATGGCAGTTTCATTCAAATTTCTATGTCCAATTTTGATAAAAAGAATGATCTGTCAGGCACCCGTACCTTATTTCTCTATTACTTATTCCTCCATTCTCCAAACAATTCTCCCACCACGTACTGCAGGGTATAAATTCAAGTGACTCAGTAATATTAAAAGGTACATATAAATTTGTTATCATAAAAGAACTTAAATGTGATAGAAAGTAATTATTGAACATACTGAGAGGTTACTTTGTTTCTGAGGCAGGGGGAGAATAATAAATATGCCTGTAATTTCATTGATCTGTGGAAACTCCTAATGTGTAAACTCCCATCACTGATAGCTCAACAACACATCTATAACTTAATAAGCTCTTTCAAGCTGATAGGTTAAGTGACTTATCCATGGTCAAATGGTATATTTGTGTTAGTAAAAAATCAATGCAAGCAGTGTTGTCTTAACAACTATGTAAAATTGAGAAGCAGAGTTTTCATCTTCTAATCAATAAACATATATATTGTCTTCAGTAAACATTTTTTTCCCAGTTTCATTCACAAAATCTCACACATTTCTATTTACTAGGCTCTGTCAAGAGGTTTGGGCTTTTTTTTTTTTTGCTATCATAGAAAAAAACTTATAAAAATGAGTATTTTTTACACTTGTAACTTGGGTTTTTAATATAGAAGATTGGGAACTGTTTGAATGAGTATTCATTAACTTTTTGCAGAAAGAACTAATATCAGACCTCTTGAAAAAGACCATAATTTAAAAAGATTTCAAAACTACATATTGATTTATAAATTCAATATTCATTGGTACTTCTAATCCAAAAAGAAAAATATAAAAGCCTTTTAAAAATTATTTCTGGATTCAAGGATTATAAAAATAAGCTATGATAATCCACATTAAAAATCTTTGAAAAGGAAAAATGATACAATTCTACACTAAATTTAAAATGGTCTAGGCTAAAGTTTGACTAGTTCTCAGTCTCTCTCTCTGTGTCTCTCTTTCAATTTTTCTCTCTTTGCCTTTGTCTCTGTATTTTTCTGTGTCTCTGTCTCTCTTTCTCATACATAGAGAGAAAAACACATAAGCATGTATGTATATATTACTTAACAAGGAAAATCAGGAAGAGACACAGGGGTCATTTCAGGTACAAGTAACTGTATGAACAAAGGAACAGAACCAGGAAAGCAGAGATCCATGAATAGTGTTTTCTGATTGTGGCAAAGGAAAGTAGTAAAAGCTAATTTTGGAAAGGAATTGATGGGCTAGAGCATGAATAGCCATGATATCTGGATTAAGGAGACTCAAGTTTATTCCTTATGTAATGGGGAGTTATTGAAATCAATTAACTTCCATAAACACTAGTTACAAATTTATTCTGTACAAGGGAGGAATTCTAGGTTCCAAGTATTTTTTTTTCCTTTTAATAGCAGAACTGTGTCAAATACTCTTTTCTCTGATACATCTAAAGCCATGTAAATGGTCATATTCAGAACATACTCTTCAACTAAGGATTCAAAATTAAGTCCTTGAGTTTTTATTTGAAAAGAAAAATATTAATAAAAATAATGCCATGTATTTAAAGAATTTTTTTAAAAAAATAAACACTTTGTAGTTTTTTTTAAAAGGTTCTTAAAACAGACCAGGTAAGATGCATTAAACCATATTTCCAAATATCCATTTACCTGGGATGGCCCAATGAGAGGCTTGCAGCCATAGAATAGCCAAGATAATGACTAATTGAATGTCGGAGGCAAATGAATAGGAGTCAGAGATGCCTCTGTGGTTTACAGCACAGGTTACCATTAGAAATGCCAAGAACAGAAATGGTCAAATCAGCAGGATGTGGTTTGGGTTTTTGGTTTGGGCTTTACTTTACTTCTTTAAAAAAAATGATGCATTTTGTTGTTACATCACATTCATTTCCAAATATATCCTTTCCTCATCCCCTACTGAATAAGAAATTCCTTATAACTAATATTTCAAAGAGGTAAAATAAATTCAGTGAAACTAACCAAGATATTTAATTTATTTTAAATTTTATGTGACATTCTATATATATAACCTTCTGTCTTTGCAAAGAAGAAAGACTTTTTTTTTAAATTTTTTTCTCTACTGCTAACCTTAGTCATTGTAACTACAGTGTTAATTTTTGTTTTGCTGTTCTTTCTATTTACACTGTTATCATTTTGTGTACTTCCTAATATTTTCTTAAAATAAGAATTTATATGTCTTACTTTCTTGGAGTCTAATAATATTGCATTGTATTCATGCAAGAAAATTTATTTAGTTATTCCCTAATCAATGAGCTCCTATGTGGTTTTCCTACTGCAACAACTACTCCATGTAATCTAAATTAGCTGCCCCCCTCCCCCACATCAACTGTGCTCTACAAAATGGTAATTATCTTTTGATTTAGTTATTCTTGAGATATAATTGGTATTAAGTATTGAACCATTGATATGGTTTCCTGGTCTAAGTATGAAAATCCAATGTGTGAAACATTGGACACCTCTCAGGAATGATAACACCCTGATCAACATGCATACCATTAAGAAAAACATAGAGGTTGATGATTTTCATGCTGCTGAATCAATGCTCTATATTTTCTGAATATATTTTACATGTTATTGTTAAGTAAACTTCCTTTGTTAAATTTTACATAATTCTATGAAAGTCTCGCTTATTCTAATCCTCAACTTGAACTAGCTTGTTAGGTATGACCCAGAACAGCTACAATGAACACTTTAGTATGTATGAGTCTTTTCTTTCTGTCTCAGTCTTTTATGGATATGTATATCTAGCAGTAGGTGTCTAGTTCAGAGATTACAGTTATCATAGTAAGTTTTGAAAATATTTTATGGACAACTTGATTTTATAGCACATTAATTTCTGAATCTATCCCTTCTTTTGCTATCATTAAAAACCATTATTTTGTATGTATAGAAGGATATTTCTTAATACAATTTTTTTCTTGTTTAGGATGTACATCTAACGATGAGATCTCTTGGTCAAGTGAACAGACATTTTAGTCACTTCTTTTTTAGCATACTTCCTAACTGCCTTCCAGAATGGTTTGAACTAATTCCCAACTCTGTCACATCACCTGATCACTTACACATTGTATAATAGCTATAGATAGGTATAGAAATGTAGATATGTATATACATATGTACATATACTCACATATGTATGTATAGCATTATATGTAGTATTATGAAATGTGTGTGTGTGTATATGTATGTATCTGTGTTAATTCCTTAGATATTATATATCATACTCTCATTGGAAATGTTTGATGAATTTTTCTGATTTAACATTTTCCCATCCTGTCCCACTAACATATTGATATTATTTATGAAATACTTTTCAATTTTATACAATAAATATTATCCACTGTATGCTTTGTATTTGTTTTTATACTTGTTTGGCTGAAATAAGTTTTGCTTTTAGTTTTGTGTCATAGATGAGAAAAGAGACCAGATCAAATTATCTTTCATTTTGTTAGGGGTAACCTTCCCTTCTGAAATTGTGTGATATGTTTTATACGCTGCTGCAAACCTAATTTCTGTTAAATTACTTCTCAGTTATCTGAAAAGTTTATAATTTAGGAAATTCTTCTGCTTTTTTGTTTTTTATGTTTATTTAACTGAGTTATTGACTTTCCTTTTTTATGATTCTTGCTTATCTAGTGAGTTCTACTTATTTATAATTTAAATTTTTAACAAGAACCAAAGATGGATTGCATTTGAATGTAATCTGAGGTATAAAATGCTAAGTCCTTTTAATTTTTACTGCTATAATTTTGTATAGTTCTATACAGTTTTCCCTTATAAGAACAAGTATAGCACTAAATATCTAAATTACTTTAGGTCATATATTCATTTAAAAAATATATTAGCATGACAATGAATATCCCTCCAATTATTTGTCATTCTTTATTTCTTCTTCTTTTTTTAAAGTTTTGCTTTTTTTGGAGGGGAGAGGGCAGGGCAATTGGGGTTAACTGATTTGCCCAAGGTCACATGGCTAGTAAATGTTAAGTGGCTGAGGCTGGATTTGAACTCAGGTACTCCTGACTCCAGTGCCAGTGCTCCATTCACTGTGCCACCTAGCTATCCCCATTCTTTATTTCTTTAAAGAGTATTTTAAAACAATATTTATATAAACCTTGAGTATGATTTGATCTATTGTGTCCCAAATGTTTTGTGTATTATGTAGTTATTTTGAATATTATTTGAATTATTTGATTTTTTTCCTTTTCTATTATCTTCTCTCAGATTTTTTTATTGTATATAGAAATGTTGATTATTTTAATATATTCACTTTATATCTGACTACTTTAGGAAATCTATGAATTGTTTGAATTAATTTGCCAATGCTCTCGTTTTTCATCACATCGATTGCTAATAGTAATAATTTTTTCCTTGCCAATTTTCACCCTTCGTTATTTTTCTTCACTTATTGATATTGCTAGAATTTAAGAATTATGTCTTATAAAAATGGATAGCAAAGCATTTACATGGGAGTGGACAGAAGAATGCTACTTTCTCAGATCCCATAGGTGTGGGCCATAAACACCTATTACCCAAGCCGAGTTTACATGGACTGGATCTGATTTCAGATACTGACCTAACCATGTTATATTCTTTTTGGCTACATCACCCAGAGGGATAATCTCAAATAATGAGCATGTCTAGGTTTTCCCAAATGAGGACTGTGTCACTAAATCCCATTTAAGTACTTAAGATAACAAATATATAAGAAGTAGAGGATAGTTTTGTTTTGTTTTGTTTAGCCAAACAGATATTCAAGAGGGCACAGCGTATTCACAGTAGCCCATGTATGACAGACATGGAAAAGATACCAACTTCTCAAAGGATGCATAGGAGCCAACAAACAGATTTAGAAAACACATAAAGCATTCATAGTATATCCTTTTGCATATACTAACTGCCAATTAAATTTGGGGTTGTCATCAGAGTAAGATCCTATTTCATTGTAATAAAAGCCTAGCACTCCTCTATGGTCATAGTTACTGCCTGATGTGTGCAAGTGATTTTTACTTTTCCAAAAGTAGAAAAACAAAAACAAACAAAAAACCATTTATATGTCAGACATAAGCAATGCCTTTTCCATTTGTCATGTACTGTTTGAATATCTCACTGTAATAGTGCAGGCAAGATCACAATCAGCATTTGAATCCTATGCCTAGGAAGACCTAGACATTAATACTACTTCTAGCACACATTCCCCCACTGGAAGTCTTATGCATTTACCATACATTTTCATGACATCAATGTGGATTAAAATCTTAGCAAGTTTTTTTTTTCTTATATCATGTCAGTAAACAAGTAGTTCTTATGTGTATATTATGAGCCAAACATTGTGCTAAGAACTGGCGATAGAAAGAGGCAAAAACATAGTCCCTGGCCTCAAGTAGGTTATGTCCTAAAATTGAAAACAGTTTTAACTACAAGATGAATACAGTAAAAATGGAAGGTACCCTCAGAGGAAAGACTAGGAGAAAGAGGTTTGCTTCAATGACCTCCTGAAGAAAAGGGAATTTGAGCTATTTTTGAACAAGGCCAGAGTACCCAGAAGGCAGAAATGAGAAAGGAGAGCACATAGAAATGGGGGATAGCTAGTGGGAAAGCATGGAATTGGAAGATGGAGTGTTGCATTGCAGAACAGCCTGAGGCCAATGTTGCTAGTTCACAGAACATGTAGAAGGCAGTGTTATCTAAAAATACTGGAACAGTAGGAAGGTGAATGGTTGTTATGAGTTTTAAAAGTAAAAAAAAGAGGATTTTATAATTAATTCTAGAAGTAATAAGAGAACACTAGAGATTACAGACTAGAGACAGCATGTATAAGAATATTTCTTTCTCAATTTAGTGGAGAATGGAGGGAGAGGCCCATTGGCTACTGCATGGAGCCTTAGTCTACAAATTCTCTGTTGCTTTTTGTACTTATGTCCTCTGAGTATAACCAGAATACATCTAATGCTCTTTCTGTATAAAATCCTTTCAAAGACTGAAGAAACCTATTGTGCTAACCTCCTACCAAGGCTTCTCTTCCATCAACTAAAACCCAATAGTTCTTTCAACTGATTCTTATAAAACATAGGGAAGGGAAGGGAATAAGTACTTGTACAGGGTATACTTTATGCCAGGAGCTGTGTTAAATGATTTTACAAATATTATGTCATTTGATATAGTATTCAATACCCTGATAACCAAGCTTTGCCCCAGGCAAATACATTATGACAACAATATCCCTTTTTCAGGATGCTGCACCTCTCTCATGAGGCAGCCAAAGATTACAATCACTTTTTTTGGTGGGAGGGAGGGTTGGCTGCCATTTCACATTGTTGGCTCACACAGAGCTTGCAATTCACTAAAACATCAATATCTGTTCATACCAACTACTGTCAAGATATACCTTCCTCAGTCTATTCTTCTATTGTTGATTCTCTGACTCTAGGTAGAGGACTTCATGTTACCCCCATTAAACTTCATTCTCCTGGATTTGGCCCAGTGTTCTAGATGATTGGGTTCTTTAGGGATCTTGTTCTATCATCCAATTTATTGGTTCTCTCTTGTTCCACAGTTTTATCACATCTGCATATCTGATCAACACACAATTTATGCAATGACATTGCTAAATATGTTGACCAACATGAAGCCAAAGCCAAATTCCTATGATACTTTACCTCTAGACAGTGTGGTATAGCAGGAGACTTCAGGGATTCAGAATGAGAGAACCTGGGTTCACATCCCACCTACACTACTTATCGTCAGTGGGACCTTTGGGTATGATACTTCACCTTTCTTGGCTTAATTCTTTATCTGTTAATTGAATGGGTCAAACTAGAAAGCTTTTGAATTTTCTTCCAGTTCTACTGCCAAGATCTCTTATAATCATCTAAATTGGCTTCAAACCACCAGTGACTAGTGTATGGATCGGACAGTTTTGAAACCAACCAAATACACTATCATCTAGCACATATTTCTTCCTCTCCTCCAAAGGGATAGTATGAGATATTTCATCAAATTCTTTGCTATTATTATAAAATGTTAAAATATGTTTTTGGCATGCTTCTAACATCCTAATCCAATAAGCACTCCTTTTACTTCTGCATTCTAGAATTTTTTCGTACATTCAAGATCATTAATCTATTGGATAAAGAATGAAACCCTCTCACCTTTTAAACCAGTCCTATGATAAGCACCATTTTCCATGATCCCTTAAAGATCAGTGTAAGTGCCTCAGTAATCATGCATTTTAGTATGTAATTCATCCAGATCAAATGACCTGAACCCTTTAATGGAAGGCAGTTTCACTGTCTCTTTTCTTTTCTTAATCACTGATTTGGATAGAGGCAGAGAAAGAATGTGTATCTTATTTGTGGATAGCACAAAAATACAACAGATAGGTGCTATGTGGGATGTATGAACAAAATCCAGATGATCTTATCAGGCTGGAAGACTGAATGGAAACCAACAAGATGAGATTTAACAGAGCAAATTGTGAGGTTCTACTTTTAGCTTCAAAAATCTATTAGAAAATACAAAATTCAGGGCAATATTTTAGACAGTAATTCACATAAAGAAGATAAGGTGTTTTAGCCAATCTCATGATTAATATAATAGAAAGTATGATCTAGCTGAAAGAAAAAAAAAGCTAAAACAAACTTAGGCTGCCCCCCCCAAAATCACTGCATTCAGATTATAAGAAATATTTGACTTTCTCTACATTATGCTATTCATAATACATCTTGCATAAAATTTTCATTTCTATATTCCATATTAAAAAAGGAATTCCTACAAAATTATGAACGACTATGAAGTGTAGTATATAAAGGACCAAGTCAGTCCTACCTCTGACACATCCTATGTGGCTATGGGTATAATGTCTCAGTGATCCCCAAAATTATCTAATATTATAAGCACTGGACAAGATACTGATCTGCATTAGGACCAAAAGCCTCCTTACTAGGATATTTTCTACACAAAAGAAATTGAGATTAGGTCCAAAAATAAACTAAAATGCTAAATCACTTTAAGAGGAGAATGCAAGTGATGATAGTGGTGTTTTATAGGAAAGGTTTTTGAAGGACTTTAGATGTTTATCTGGAGAAGATTAAGGGGGGAATTGTAAGACCTATACTTAGCTTTTAAAAGGGCTGTGCTGTGGAAAAGAATACTTATTCTGTCATGCTCTTTGGGAGAGAATGGGAACAGATACAGAGGCAAGATGGTACAGTAGACAAAATATTACATTTCAAAATAAGGAGGGCTTGGTTTGAATCTTGCCTTCAACACTTACTGTCTGTGTTTCCCTGGATAAGTAATTTAAAATCTCTAGTCTTAATTTTCCCTTCTATAAAATGAAAGGACTGAATTAAATAGTTTTTGTTGTCTCTTGCAACTCTAAATCTATTTCCCTATGAATTTAGCTCAGTATAAAACCTCTTATTCCCTAATTGTCCAAACAGATATTTCAAGGATGCCTTATAAGTCAGTGAGTTTCATATTATTGTAACTATTCAAGGAGATGTTGGACATGTATCTATCTGTAAGGAACACTATAAAGGATTCCTGAATATGTCTATGAAATTTGACTTTCAGAAAATGAAATTATGAGATGTATATAGTAATACAATGATGGGAGGTTAAGCATTATTCAAAAGGAAGAGATAAAATAAATGGGGTAAGGAAATTCATGTGCTTTACTGGCATAACATGGTGGAAAATTTGGATAAGAATCAAGAGAGAGAAAAACAGAAACAACCTTAAAATCACCAAGGCAGAAGGAAGAAACCTGTAACTATTTTAGTCATAGAGACAGAAAAAAACCTTAGAGATAATTTCATCCTACTAACCTTACATTTTACAAATGAATAAATGTAAATCCCAGAAAGCTTAAGCAATTGCTCAAAGTTATGCAGGTCATAGATAATTGAAGATAATAGATAATAGATAGATAATAGAACCCATATCCTCTTATTCCAAAGATTGGTCCTTTTTTACTAAATTTGTTGCCTACTCCACAAACAGATATCAGTATGGATGGAAGTATGGTGATCACTTTTTATGTTAAAGAAAACCTTTCAGTTTAAATATACAAATATACATGTGTATTACATAATTTTGAATAAAATGTAGCCCAAAGGAAGAAGAAATATGTTGTTGTTTAGTCATTTTCAGTAACACCAGACTCTTTGTGATCCCTTTGGGAATTTCCTTGGCAAAGATACTAGAATGTTTTCCATTTCCTTCTTCAGATCATTGTACAGATAAGGAAACTGAGGCAAATGGGATTAAGTGATTTGCCCAGGGTCACATAGCAAGCAAGATACAGAGCACTTAAATCTGCTTCTTGATAGCAGATAAAACATACTACAGGATTACAAGTTCTTGAAAAGATTTTTTTTTATGAATTAATTATACATTGCTTTTACAAGTGTCTTTTGATTTTCCAAAGGCCTGGTTCCTGTATGTTCAATCAGAATATATTAACCCCCAAATGGACAAGATATTGTGCTCAAAGAACTTTGAATCTCAAAAATATGCATGCTTCCCTCTAATAATCTGTACTAGTCATATTGAGCAAGTAATCAAAGAACTTTTATTTTAATATGTAAATTCCTCTAACTTTCAAGATATTCTGGACTACTTTAGTCAGTGAACTAAATTACATTTGGAAGCATATCATATGTCCTCTAGCAGTGAAGCCCTTCAAAATTCACAAAATCAGGGGTCTCTGATTATGTGACCTGCTGTTAAACTGGAAAGAAATGTTTTGTGAAAAACAGAGGCTCTTGAAACCAATCCATCATCTATTTTGTTGTCCTGAGAAAACCAGCACTGGTTTTAAAGTTCTGTGCTGACCCAATTATGTGTGTGTGTATGTATGTATGTATATGTGTATGTGTGTGGGGGGGGATATGTGTGTGTATATATATATATATATATATACACACACACACACACACATATATATATATATATATATATATATATATATATAATTACAGTCCTTTTTATGTTCCTGAAACAAGAAGGGCAGGGGAGAGTGGTTTCAATTCCCCATAAAGGTTGATAGAAGGCATATTGGTTTCCTCCTGTTACAAATTGTGTCTTTGCTTAAAGAAATTCACCAGAAATCTATTATCTATCATTTCTGAAACTTTTGCAAAATAAATCATAAATCAGGCACTGCATTCTGTTTCATACTGAATATAAGTGAGTACAAGAGAGATCTAAGGGTCCCCACATGTTGTTATTATGGAGATCAATGAATAGAGAATGTAGTGCCAAGTGATGAAAATACAAATGGAGATGAGTATATGTTAGATATTATATTATGCGGCTGCAGCACAAAAAAAATGAATACATATATGAGAACTCTGGATTATCTATGGTCCATTTGGATGATATAATTACATTTATTTCTTGTACAATGCTATATAATTAAGCTGATTTGTTGCATTCATTTAAGACATCTTTATAGTAATCATGTAGTTCACCTAGTGAGTCAGCTAATCAATGTAATAATTTCCATTTATACAGAATACTGCATTCTATTTGCTCACAATCACTATGGGGAATTGTTAGTATAAGTACTACTCTCTCTATTTTTCAGATGAAGAAATTGAGGATAGTAGTGCTTAGGTGACTAGACAGAAGTCACACAGCCCATATACATAGTGGCAGAGGGAATATTTCTCATCTCTTCCTGGAGAAGTGATCAATTTTACTAAATATTCTAAATAAGAATTAAACTCCTTAAAACATAAATTCTTAACAATTTCTATGAAGATATAATGCACAGAAATGCATCAAGTAATCTCCATATAGTAATTGAATTTGACCCTAATAATTTGTTACACAAATTAAAATCAAATAGTCAATATTCTATTACCACAAAATAGTCTAAGCCCTTCCAACTGTAATTACTAATTCAAATGTTTGGAGCCACTTTCAAGAATTTGTTTCTGATGATGACTGAGCAATTTATATAAACTAACTTTATGTGAATGAAGAAACTTTTAAACTATAGTGGGGTTTAGAAATAACAATAAAAGTAGGAATTCATTTACTAGATTATGAGCTCCTGGAGGACAAGGATCATCATTTCTCTTTGTATCCCCATGATTATAGGACCTTGGACTTCATAGGTACTGAATAAATCTTTGTGGTATTGATTTGTTGAATTTAATTTAACCTGCTAAACAATCTACATTTTAAGAAATCATTTTTTCATTGAACAAAATGTCTCTGATCAAAAACTATAACTTATAATACTCTTTCTGGACTGCAACGACCTCTGAAAGGTCTAGTTTTCAAAATGAAAATTCACTGCCGCTTTGAAAAATACATGTGACTTTGACCAACTATTATGGAAACAAGGTCTCTAGGGGATACATTATAAAGAGTATTGGGTATTGACAGAACAATCAGAATTTAAAGACAATTATAATTAAGATCTAGTTTAATGTGTATCCATGTATTGTCTTGTTTATTTTAATGGTGAAGATTTACATAAAAAGAAAGGAGGATTTTTTTAAAAGGTCAACAATAAAAAGAAACCCTCCTTATATTGAATTTTAACAACATTTTTGCTTGTTTTATAAAATGTTAGTGTTTCATGAAATTATAAATATATGAGAAACAAAGAAATTATCTAAATCAACAATATCAAAAAACCCACCTAGGAAGGGAGAGGGATGGGGAACCCTCTAGATTACAGAATGGTTAATTTTAAGAGAACAATTAAAGAAATCATTTTTTTTAATTCTACAAAAATAATGAAAGTGTTATCATTGTATAATAAGAGTAACAACATGGGGGAAGGAGAGGGGGAGCGAGATGGAGAGGGTGAGAGAGAGGATTTTCCAAACAGGCATTTTGCTTGTATCCTAAATTTTTGCTAAATTGACAACCAGTCTGTTGAAAACGCAAGAGAAATTTCAGTTATAAACACAGGACTACACTGAACTCCATCCAATAGAATTAGGAAGCATTATATTCACACAAGTTTTTCAAATATGTCTACCTAATTGTTCTTGTTTTTCATAACCACATGAGTATATATATATATATATATATATATATATATATATATATATATAAACACACACACACACAACACCACATGAATACACAAGATGCACACTACAATTCAAAGATCAGGATCAAGGAAGAACACCCGGTTAGTATGAGAAAGAACCTGAAATGATTTAGCACTAAGTACAGTGCCTAGCATACAATAAGTGCTGAATAAATGTTTGTTGACTGACTGATTGATAATCTATGGGATTTTTTGTGTATTCTGGCTACCTTAGTTCAAGACTACACCTAGGCACATTTATACTTGGTGTAGATCTGTATAAAAAAACATTTTCTGAGTAGTTCTCTGCTGCACAAAAAGTGCTTGTGAACAGATCATAATTTTATCATTTTATAAAACAGCCACCACCATCATCACCATGGCCACAAGAAAATCTAAAGGAGATACTAATGGAAAGAAGACCAAGAATAAGGATCAATCACAAATGAAATTGGCATGAGTATTTATTAAACTTGATCTTCCCAAGCCAGAAGCCAAAATCAAAAAATCACCCACAAAGGAAAGAGCCAAGTTCCCCAATGGGAAGGAGAAAGTCTGATGGTGAAGAACCTTGTAGAAAAATGGAGTTGCCCCAAAAGACCAGGAACAGAATTCTAAAGATGCCAAGTGAATTGTGTGAATTTTAGATATGTCCTTATTTCTTGGGTCTACCATTTTATAATCCATTTTAATTATGTTTTGTTAAAATTTAAAATTTTGGTTTGGTTTGGTGGGAGGGGGAGAGGCAGATCCCATCCCAAAGCTCTTGGAAAATACTTCTATAGGTTTCTCCCTCATACTTTACCCTTAGTGTTTTTTCAGCTCATGAACCCTTCCAATACATTCCTTCCTCACACAAAACTCCTTCCCCCCTCTCTGTTGTTCAAGGATGTACCAGTGCTTATCTGTGACTATCTACCTACTACATACCAACAGAGTGTGTCTTTTTGAGAGTTTTAAATTTAGCACAGGCTCTGGAGCCATTATTTCCCAATCCCACTCTCCGTGGATGCCAATTAGCAAGAAAGAATTGTTTTAACTTTTTAAAAAAGGGGTATTTACTAAGGTGTCATAATGAAAACAGTCATATATAACATTCCTCCAAGCTCTTCCAAGTACATACAAATCCAGGGGAATGAGGGCTCAGCTTGAAGGATGCAAATGGCTAATGGGTAACTCACAGGGGCTGGTGGCTGGAAGCACTTTGTGGAGCCCCATGAAGCTCAGAATAGATATGATTTAGCTTTCTTTTATTGAGCTGAGAAGCTGCCTTGCATCAGTAGATATAATTTGTTCTTAACTCTCATACACACTCTGCCCCTAGCTACTGATATTCCAGAAACACTTCTAATATACCTATGGGGTGCCTAAACCTTCAAACCTTTTAAAGTTTACAGGGTTATTCCCTAGTCAAGGTGGGGAGATGAGATGGAAAATCTCTCCTCTCTAAACCGTCTAGGCAAGTCATCTTTGGGGCTTGGCTGAAATTGTTTTCACAACAAAGCTGGTCTTCTGCTATAATGACAAACTTTTAAATTAAATTTTTGTTTGTTTCTATCCAGGCCTCACAGAGAATGACCAATCAATGCCAATACATTTGCTTTGTGGTGTCATTACATTTCATCCAATGAGTAGAATTTTATTCCTTCCAAATTGAGTAATAAACACTAATTTTTCTCACCTAATCTGAATGATTAACTGATTCAATAGAGATTTTCATACTTGATGAAAGTGTCAGGGTAGGGTTCTTAATTTTGTATATCACGAGATCTCCTTGGAAGTCTGGTGGGACCCTTTTTTCTTGAATATATCTTTTTTTTAAATAATTGATAAAATAAATTTCAGTTAATGATAAGTGAAAATAACCGAATCTTTTTGCATCTGATTCCATCAGCCCCCTGAAATTTATCTCTTGACCTGGGTCTAAAAACTTCATTTTAAGAACTACTGGTGTAGAATATCCTGTGAGTTATGTGTTGTGTTATGGGAACAATTTAATTATTGAATCTAAACCTACACAAGTAATGTAGATATGAAAAAAAATTTCCTTCATGAAAAATGTTTTTTTCAATCAATTTACTAAGTATTTGCTGAGTGCTTACAATGGCAAAAGACTATTTGAAGTACTACAAGGGGATACAAAAATAGTAGACCTAGATTCTTTCCTCAATTAATGGAACATGTATGGTACAAGAGGTGTTCGCAAGTGCATACTCATGTATGCATATACCTCTTTTCTGTTCATGTACATAAAAGCATCATTTAATTATGAAATTAGATACGTTTGCTTTTGATAAGAATTCACAGAGGATCCAAATATTTCTAGAACCATGGTTGTATTACTTGAGCCTATAATAGCCTCTCTAGGTTTCATTTTCCTCACCTGTAAAAAATATGTATGTAGGATTAGATGAAACATCATTACTCTCTAGAATGTTATGTATTTTCCAGCATAAATTGCATGAACATTCCATAGAGATGATCCTTCAATTCATGTATCTTTGATAGGAAGATGATTTAGTGGTGAAGAAGAAAATAGCAATGATAGGAGAGGAGAAGTAGAGGGAGAAAGACTATTTGCTTACTTGACAATATTGCCTAAGGCATCCCCAAGACATTTCATTATAAATCATGTTGCATCCTACCTTAAGCAAAAAAAAAAAAAAATTAGCAATGGACTGATGTGATGAAATCAATTTAATGGTTGTATATGTTTATAAAATATTTTATAAAGTTTAAAATGATCTATTAATGAAATGTTGTTAATATAATTAAGATCAAAATTTGCAGTTATGAACTTGAATTAAATAGAGGAAAAAAACTGTTCCAAGCAGTTGGGCTGATAGAAGACAGCCAGCCCTGAACTCTTGGCATATAGGCTATTTCCTGAAATAAACCTATGAATGTAGTTGATGCTAACATAAGCAGATATTAAGGTGGATTAACCCCTTACCTTATATGTCTATGGCAATTTTTATGCTTTTATATACATTATCACCCACACCTTTCCCCAGTATATGATTGTATTACCTTATTTTGATTAAAATTTAAAAAAAACATAAAATTGTTAAACATCAAACATTAGAAGACTTTCAAACTTAGCCATGATATATACATTATGAAATGTTCTAAGTGAAAACTGATCTTTTTTACACAGCAACATTTTTTGAGATTACAGCATGAAACTCTTTTAATCAATCAGCAAAATTAAATTAAAACAAGTAACTAAGTATTCATGTGTAGCATATGCATTAGAGAAAGGGACCATGTAACATGTGTTTGTTACTATATCTCTATCTTAGTACTGATCAATCTATTCACCTCTCTCTACCTGTATTTTAACTATATTTAAATCCATCTATATGTCTTCTTTCTACCTATTTTCTAACAGCTGTCATCTTTCATCATTCTTCATCCTCCCTCCCTTCCCCTCTTCCTTCCTTCCTCCATTCCTACTTTCTTTCCTTCTCCACAAAAGCCCCATGCCTCATTATAGCATGGATATAACCCTAAGGTTATATAACTTATACTGAGAGACCACAAAGTCTGGCAGGTTCTTCTAAGTTGGAAAGGTTCCAAGTATGGTCCTGATAAGAGACTGTATCGGCTGTAGCAGGATTAGACTGGATAACTATAGAAATGCTCACTATTTAATCTCTGGGAGATGAAGTATTTAACCATGCCAATCTATGCAATTAATAAAAATATAAAATAGTTGGCAATCTTATGTTGCTTCTTTCCATTTTAGCAATGATAACATGCCAAAAAGTAGAGAGCACAGAAAAATAAGAATAAGATAAATTTTTAGACTATTAACAAACAATATTTTAGCTATTGTAATTATAAAGCTTACTTTACTCTTTGCCCACTAAAAAAGCTCTAAATAAACAACCAGTCAGTTAAAAGTACAAGGTAAATTTCAGCTATGGATACAAGGCTAGGCAAAATCACAAGGCTTGATGAATTTCAACCAGAAGAAATAAGAAACATTTATACTCTTAGATATTTTTACCAAATATAAGCCCAAAATCAAGCATTAGATTGAAATCAAATAAAGGATTTGAACCATATTCATATTAACTGCTTGTTATAAATGAAACCAAAAATAAAATAATTTGTAAGTAAATGTAGTGGCAGTTCAAAATTTCTCTTTGGAAACTGGATGAAAAGAACATCTAGTATAAATCCTTCATTTTGAGGGCGAGAATGCTGGCTGCAAAAAAGGGTAAGCAAGTTTTTCAAAGTCACACCTAGGGGTGGATGGCCTTTGTGTTTTCCACTACCCCTTGAGAGGATATTTGGTGGTGACTGATGATATTGTAATTCAGTTGTGATCCAGGGGGGGAAATCTTTTGACCTTTGTACTTTGTGACTGATCAAATGAATGTACTTCATTTATGATTGGAAACCAATCTCCAATTGAGAAGAGAGAGTACAATTCAGGGGTGAAGTACTTTGACCCTTGTACTTTGTGATTGACTAAATGAATGCACCTTCTTTAATAGAGAACTTTTAATCTTTGTACTTTGTGATTAAATTGAGGACTTACTAAATGATTGAGTTACACATGGTGAATGCTGTATTTTGATTTTCTGTGAATGTTTTGCTTTAATTTACTGTTGAAATAAATGGAGAATTTACTATGCATGCAATCCAAACCTTGAAAGTTGTTCACAGCAGCAATCCTCTGAAAAGCTGCTCATACTTGGCATTACAGCCTCACTGACAGCAGGGATGTCCTCATTTAACCACACAATCTGTCCTTAATTACCACTACCCCCCAGACTCAATCATAGGCCTCACTGAATAGTAGGCCCATTGTCCCTGGTTAATAACTGCCTCCAGACTCAATACAGTCACTACCCCTACCTAGCCACCACTCCCCTGACTCAATATTCTAACTTTCTCACATATGCCTCACTGCCTCACAGAAACAACAGGCATGTCCATGACCTCATGTCCCACCAAAACAGGAGGTGTGTCCAGATGATGGAATCCCAGTCTAGATAGTGCCTCTAGATAGCCACTGCCCCCAGACCCATTATGTTACTCACAAAAACAGCAAGTATGTCCATGCATTCAGTCACAACCACATCCATCTAATCTCAGACAGGAGCACACTAGCCAGTCAATCAGAAAGCAGCACCACCAGGATGCCTGAGCAGGATGGGGACCCCAAAACAAATCCCTAAGTAGGCATCTGTGCAGTAATAGCAAAAACTGTTCTTTAAGTGAACTTACAAGGTAGAGAGGCTTATTTTAATATCATTATCATACCTTAATGCCCACCCACCCCCAGTTTGGGTTTTCTGTATATATTATGGGTAATTGCATGCCAAAGTTCTACCAAGGCTGGGACTCCTCCCCTATTATGTAATCCCTTGACAAACCCTTCCTGCCTTTTTAATATTCGTAATTTCTGCTGTATAATCAACATCATTACACTATAAAATTACCTATCTTGTCTTACTAAAGTTGCTGGTTTCTCTAAGGAGTCCAGCCTGTCAGAGGGCATAACCCTCAATAAATGCCTTTGCATTGGAGATGGTCTGAGTCTGTGAATTCATTCAAGATGACCTCCACAACATACCATGAAACCACAACAATCCTACCAACCCCTCTGTTACCCTTACACATAATTTGTCCATCCAGATTTCTGATAGCACTATATCAACCTATGGATATTGAAATTATTTAAACTTCTCCTCTTCCTCTATTAACCTTCCTATCGAAGTGATAAATCATTCATCTTCCCTTTATATAGCTTGATTCTATCCTCTAACCACCATTCCTGCAGTTTTTCATTCTGACTTTAATCATTTCCCTTGTTCATTTCCCAAGGAGCCTCCCTTTGCCTCATTTTGCTAAGCATACTGGGACAGAATCTTCTACTATACAGAAACTTCCCCCACTCCTTTCTGGATGTTATGGCAAGATGCATTGCTTCTATTGTAATGTTCAAAGGCATTAATTGGTATAATGGAACCTGTACTGGCTCTAGAATGGGAGGATTTGGACCCAAACCCCATCTAGAACTTACTACTTTAGTATCCTTGGCAAGTCTCTTAACTTCCCTGGGCCTTATCTGTAAAACAAAGGGATTTGGCCTAGATGAAATGCCAGATGCCCTTCCAGTGCAAGGTCTGTTATCCTGTTCTCCCCTCCTCTTCCCTTCATTGCCATTAAACAAAAGATCTCTCAGAAGAGGATACCTTACTTTTAGATCCAAGTAATCTTCAAATGTTCACATATTACATATTGTATCTATCATCCCAAGCAGAAGCTTGACTATTTGGAGAATAGTGTAGAGTGTGTGTGTGTGGGTGGGTGGGTGTGTGGGTGTGTGTGTGTGTGAGTATGTGAATGGAGGGTTGGGGTTGGGGAGAGTGGGGACTATGACATTGACATTATATCTGAAGACTTGATTTACATCCCAGATCTTCCATTTGATAGTGACCTCAGAAAAGTCTCAGCTTTTCTCTAACTTTCCAATAACTCATCTGTACAATGGAGATGGGAGATAGCTAAAGAGATGTCCTAAATCAGGAAAACATGAAATGCTGTCATGCCTTTGATATTAACTGGCTTTATGATGCACATCAAGAAGGCTTCCCTCTAAGAATTAAATTGCTGGGAAGCTTTCAATATATACTGTTAGGAGAAGATATCCCTCAGGAAATCCTTAAATTGATAAATTTAGTTACCTTTTTTAAAAAAAAAAAACAGGGATAATAATACCTACATATCTCTCAAGATAATGCATGATTTTTTTTAAATTTCAAAGCACTATACAAATATGAACTAAGATGAATATTATTAGTTCCTGGATATTGTCTCAAAGATATAATAAGCAATGTATAATAAGTGTAAAATTCCCTATGGACTCTCTTTAGTGACCTCCAAAACCATGTCATTCATCCTCTTAAACCATTCAATTAGTTCTGTTTTTTTAGTATCAAGACTGCTTTTAGACAAGATGCCAAAAACAAAAGACTGCCTAAATTCCCTGGCCTGTTATCTTGACTAGAACGAACATCCTTCTTTATTTTTGACTTTCCTAGTACAGCCTCCTAATTGTGAATTCAATTCCCCAGAGAACACAATGCCATTCTACCTGACCCTGAAAAACTCTTCATGTAAGAGGGTGAAGATTATTGTATGAATCCCAGAGGGAGTAGGTCATATTTATCCTAATGAAGAAGACCTTTGTGCTTTGCTTTTCCTTTACCTCAAAAATTAATGAAAAAGAAATTTTGAAGTCTAGATTATTTGTTCTGCCTCTGGAAAAGAGATTTTTTAAAAAGCCAAATAGCATTACAGCTCAACTGTTTACTTTTCCTCAAGCATCGTTCATGCTATTATGAAAAGTGGAGATAACATACATTTATACTCAGTAAGCGTTCCTATAAAATAATTCAGTTGAGACAGAAAACTCAGATATAAGAACTCAGTGTTGAAATAATAATTAATATAGCAAAAGCAATTGGGAATAAAAATAAATACATATATTACATATCTATCTATCTACCTATTTCTTTATCTAGGGGAAGATAGCAAGTAATAATATTACTAGCAGGCTTTCTGCTCAGTTGGCCTTCTTGTGATGTCAAGATAACTCAGTGAAGGTGTCCAATATCTTAGGAATAAACTACCTAAAGCAAACTTATGGGAGGTCATGAATAATAGTCGTGCAGGATAAGCAGGTATGGACAGATAGTGGTCTGAATTATTTAAGGAAACATCCAAACTGATAGAGATATACATATATGTACAGAGAGAGAGACATGGTAGGTAGGTGATACAGTAGATTGAACTGTGGGCTGGGAGTCAGGAAGACAAGTTCAGACAATTACTAGCCGTTGGACCATGGGCAAGTCATTTAGTCCTGCTTGCCTCAGTTTCCTCATTGTAAAATGATCTGGAGAAGGATATGGCAAACCATTGAGGTATCTTTACCAATAAAACCCCAAATGGGTTCATGAAGAGTTGAACATGTTGGAAAATAACTGAACAAAAATAAAATGTGTGTGTGTGTGTATATGTAATGGTATGTGGATATGCATACATATATGTATATGCATGTGAGTGTGTATTAATTATATATATGTAGATGTCTGTGGTATATTCACATATATCAAGTAAAATGGCAGCTGTTCAGAAATGAATGTATAAATATATTATTATTATTATTATTATTATTATTTGCTTTTTGGAGGGCAGTTGGCATTAAGTAACTTGCCCAAGGTTACATGGCTAGCTTTTGTGTGGGTGTTAAGTGTCTGAGGCTGGAACCGAACTCAGGTCCTCCTGACTCCAGGCCGGTGCTTTACTCACTATGCCACCTAGCCACCCCCTGTATAAATATATTATTGTAGAAATGAACACATACCTGTAAACCTATCTGATTTGGAGAGTAAATATTTATTTTATATAATGTATATTTCATGAAAAGTTATCTACACAACAAGAATGAAATTCTGAAGACAAAGTCACAAAGAGAAACAAATGCTAGAATCAGGAAGAAAATGAAACATATCTAAAGGATAAATGCAGTTGCAACTGAATAGCAATTGTTAAGAATAGAATCAGAGTTAGATATGAGAAAAGGCTAATGCTGATGAGGCAAACTGAGAAAAATGAAAAAGAATTCCTTTTTTTCTTCTCCTTTTGAGGCTTACAATGACAATGTCATTTTTATTTCCCCTTCCACTGATTCTCACCCAAATATTTTCCAATTTGCTCCCATTCCAATTAATAGATTTTTCTTAGATAAGAATATTTCTTATTACTCAAAGCTACTCCATTGTGTCTTCTATCTCATTATCATTAACAGCACAAGGAAGAAAGTGGGTAGAAATAATATTTTACCCATTTGACCTGTTAACAGTTGCAGTTAATTAGCAACCACATAACCATATAAAGGCAAAATTGGATTGTAAGACTTCCATTTCTACAACTTTCAGGCATTCACAGATGGGATAAAAGCCATATTTTGTTCCCAAAATTGCCTAAAAGGTATATTTTCTTTAAAAAAAATTTCTTTTATAATCATACTCCTTCATGGGGTATCTTTTCTCCCCCTTTCAGCTTCCTATCATTTATTGTTTTCCCCTATTATAATTTCCTTCTAATTTCCTTGATGGTGGCAGCATTGTTTAGCACAACACTGGGCACATAGGAAGAGCATAATAAATGTTTCTTCACTAAATAATTTGTCATAAAATTTGAAATGCCTAACCATCCTCACTGAGTTTTTTTGAAGAGTTAAAAATATTTTTATAAGTAGCATGTCAGCACTTGAGGAAAAAAAATTAAATATGGGAGCTACAGAAGAAAAAAGTGAAAAGGAAACTAACAGATTAGCAAAGATATAAAAATTTTTTCCCAAGCCACATATTCTTTAAAAATCAGAATAGACTCATTAGAAGCCAATGACTTCATGAGGCAGCAACAATATTAAAATCTGAAGGCTAAAATTTGATGAAAATATAAGGCATTTAATAATAAGAAACAAATGACTAGATAACAGATTGAGGAGGAAAAACATTAAGAATCATTGGACTACGTGAATGCCATTACCAAAAACAAAAAAAAAGAACTCAAACAACCTATTACAAGAATTCTAGCAGAAAATTGTCCAGAAGTCTTAGAACCAGAGGGGAAAGTGAAGATAAAAAATAATACATCAGTTATCCTCTTAAAGAAAGCCCAAAGTGAAAATTCCCAGAAACATCATAGCCAAAATTGATACTTTCCAAAGCAAAGAAGAAATATTGCAAGCAGTCAGAAAGAAATGAAATACTGTGTAAGCACAGTCAAGAATACATTGAATTTAGCACAACACTCTAAAGGAATGGAAAACTTGAAATATGATACTCCAGAAGGCAAAGGACATGAGTTTACAGACTAGAATAACTTACCCAGAATTGCCCAGAAAAGTGAATATAATGCTACTGGGAGGATGGGGAGGAATGGACCTTTAATAAAATAGAGGTCTTCCAAAATTCCTGATGAAAAGACCAGAGCAGCAAAGAAACTTTGAAGTTCAAACATAGAAGTGAAGAGAAACATAAAAAAGTAAGAATAAATGAGCAAATATAAAGTACTAAACAAGGAAAGAGTTAAAATATATGTCCCCTAGGAATTCTATCATCATTAGAAGGAGTTCAATTAGATAAGGTCTTGGAGGTTCGTTTATGTCTGGATGATCTTAAGGAAAGAATGGAAAGAGAAGGGAAGGGAAATAAACAGGGGACTGATGAGAGGCAGAGAAAGGAAAGTCAGGGAAATTATCTCACATAATCATGGTGTACATGTAGACATCTATACAAATAAAGATAAAGGAGTGGGGGAAATTGACTGATACTTGAATCTTACTCTTATCTGAACAGGTTAAAAGAAGAAAAAATATGCATATACAAAAATAAACACATACAATTGGGTTCAGAAATACATTTCACTCAACAAGAAAATGGAAAGGAATGGGGAGAGGAAGGAGGATTAAAGAGAGAGTAGATTATAGAAGGGAATGGTGATGGAAAAATAAACTCTAATGATGTATAAAAATATTTATAGCTTTTTTGAGGTAACAAAGAATGGGGACTTAAGGATGTCCATAAATTGGTAAATGGGTCAACAAATCATGGAACATAAATGTCATGAAATACTATTGTGCTATTCCCTTGTCATGATTATGATCAACCACCATTCCAGAGGTTTAATGATAAATTATGCTATCCACCACCTGATAGAGAGGTGGATTCAGAATGTACAAGAAGACCAAATTTTGGAGGACGTATATAATATGGAAATGTATTTTGACTAACTATATATATTTATAAAATTGGTTTTGTGTTATTTGTGTTCTCTTTTAGGGTTGAGGAGTGGGGTGTAAAAGTGTAATGGTGGAACATGGTTGAGTAAAAAATAATACATATATTTTAAAAAATAAATTAACTTATCTCCCTAGCCTTTTCTTCATTAGGCTCTGTAATCTCAAATCATTCAAAATTTTCTATCATTTTCTTGTAATTCTCAAAACCCTTTCTATACTCTCCATATCCCTCTTCAGGGATAAAATAAGTGAATTTTGGAACATTATCACTGTACATAAAAATTTAAACTTGGCAGAAGAGGTAAATACACAGTATAATGTTTTGAAACTCTCACAAAAGTCTACTTGCTTACATAAATAGCTCCACTTAGCTATCAATATCCATTTATAACAACTATTTCAACATGGAACAAAACAAAATTAAAAAGTTGAAAGGATATTTATAAATAATACTCAGAGGACAAGTCCTCAATAGCATATCAAGAATTAAAATAAGCTGATGGGAGATTAAGGCTCAGTTTTCAACTACTTTATTTCCCTGAAAATTTCAGTCAAGTCAATAAGCGTGTTTATAGAGCAGTGATTTCTAGTCACCATGCTAACCACTGAAGGTACAAAGAGAAATGAAGAACATTCCCTGATTTCTATAGGTCTCTATACATGAGTGTATGTTAATGAGTTTTTAACTGGAACAGAGCTCACTGTTTAAAGGGAGAAACCCTTTACTTGGCATTTAACACATATTCCTTTAATTATATACATGTATTATTTTTCAAGCCTTCTGAGAACAGGTACTATGTTTTATTTCTCTGTGAATCTCTAGCTCCTCACACATTGCCCTTTACATAGCACTTCAAACATATTTGTTGTTAAGGATGATGATGTTAACCTTGCCATTGTTCATTTACTGTCTATACATATATTTTTTGCATCCTGACATCATGTTTGATGTTTTAAATGCAGCTTGTTATTCACTATGACCATTTTATCTTTCAATGCAAATTTGAGAATTTTCTTTTTCCTCAGATATGCTCCTGAGAATATTTGGTGGATTTTCATTTCTCATTATTTTTTATTTTATCTTATTTTTAAAGCAATCGGGGTTAATTAACTTGCTCAAGGTTACATGGCCAGGTGTTTCTGGGTGGGTGCTAAGTGTCTGAGCCTGGATCCGATCCCCAGGTCATCCCAACACTGGAGCCAGTGCTTTTACTCGCTGTGCTACCTGGCCACCCCAAAGAGATGAAGCTAGAATCTTTTTTTTTGGAGGGCAATTGGGGTTAAGTGACTTGCCCAAGGTCACACGGCTAGTTTTTGTGTTCAGTGTCAGAGGCCAGATTTGAACTCAGGTCCTCCCGACTCCAGGGCTAGTGCTCTATTCACTGCATCATCTAGCCACCCCTTCATTTCTCATTATTACCTCTCCAATTTATTTATTTCATATTTTAGTAAGAATTGGCTAGTGCAAAACTGAACCCTGTACAGATTATCTATGCCTGTGGCACACAGCATTAACTGTAGGGACACTTCAAAACAAGCTTTTTACTGTAACCAGGAAAAAGGGCAAACTAAGTTATAAAGATCCAACAGTCAGGTTTGTTGCAATCTGAATGAAGCACAAAGCTATATAATCAGTGTATCCCATAAAATACCTCTCTTCATGATAAATGTAATTTTCTTTTCTTGAGTCAGGTACATATGGGATTTTTCTACAAGTAAAATTATCTTTAGTAATTAATAATATTAATAAGTATTATTTTAACAGCTCTAGGAAATGTATTTAGTATTCAATTCACCTCCTTTAAAGATTTTAATCCCCCTAAAATACATTTTGGATATATATTAACAGACTCACATATGTATAGTGGTTTATCAGAAAGAAAAACAATAACTATAAAATTGAATTTGTAATTATAATGACCTTGCTTGGCCTTGGCAAAGAGATGAAAATATTTAACATTATATAAATACACATTTACAGATGCACATGTGAAAATATGTGCATATGCACAGTCAAACGCTTCACTGATGACATGATCATTCTTTCTAGTACTGATTGAACCTTCCCTCACACCCCATGACTTGTTGGAACCAGAGGGGAATTTTTAATACTCTAGGGTCCTCTTTGCCACTTTGATTAAAATGTAAGCTTCTTCAGGGCTGGACCTGTTAAACAGTTTTTGGGAGGAGGGGTATTCTCAAGATTCAGGATAGTGCTTGATGAACAATAAATGCTTAATAAGTGTTTGTTGGTTGATCATATTGTCATGGTCAGTCTACAGAAGATGTGGGGCTCAACTTTATCGAGTTACTTTGTTGCCTTCTTTCTTTTTTCAACCTACATAGTGTCGCAAGGGATCAAGGGATGGTTTGCTTGTTAGAGGAAGGATAAATTTAAGTGTTGTGTACAAGTTAGAAACATCAGAAATGTGCTAACAGATAAATTTAAAAGTCCTGTAGTAGAAAAAGAAATTGTTTTGGGTTTGTTTTTGCTTTTTGCTTTTTGGAGGGGGGAAGGCAGGGCAACTGGGGTTAAGTGGCTTGCCCAAGGTCACACCGCTTGTAAGTGTTAAGTGTCTGAGGCCAAATTTGAACTCAGGTCCTCCCAACTCCAGGGACAGTGCTCTATTCACTGTGCCACCTAGCCACAATAGGAAATATTTTAAAATATCTTAACAGTCCTATGCCAATAATAATTAGTGAGTAAGAAATAAATAACTCTCTAGGTGATATAGCAGATTGTTGAACTTGGAGTCAGGAAGAACCAAGTGTGAATAACACCTCAATCACTTCCAAGGTATGTGACCTTGGACTACATATTTAACCCTCCATCATAGTTTTTGCATCTTTAAAAGAGAGATAATAATACCACCTACACCACATGGTTACTGTGAGAATAAAGTGAGATAGTGTTGTAGAAACCATAAAGTAAATGTTAGTTACCATTATGAGAGAGGAGGCCTTTATATCCCAGTCATTAAGGTGAAACTCTAACAAAAAGTTGCATACAAGATTAGTGAAAGACTGTTGGTTTTCATAACTGGAAAATGGGGGTTGGGACCACTTGGTATAAAACTGAGGACTGTAATGATGACAGTGTTTGTGGCTTATTTCTGAATGACTATCCAGTTTCTTCGATTAACTGTAGTGACTTTCTACTGGTTTGTTGAGACCACATAGGATTAACATATTCAGCTCCTCAGGTACTCATTTATACTGGTTTTCTTGTTATCATTCGGATTTTTTTCAGATGTGTAACTTCTATCTCTCAAATTAATCTGTTAATTCAAAACAATAAGACTATGATTTTTGCTGTTGTTATTGATATTCCATTAAACACCTAGTGAAGAAATTTATAACAGGACATTTTTTTTCTGTAACTAGAATTAAAAAATATTTCAGTGACATGGTACTTAATTTATTTCCTTAATTGTCTAATTGGTTATGTTAGAGTGACTGCCCCTAAAAAGAAATAGAGTTTAGCAATCATGAGTCAATCATTTTTTATAAAGGTTGAGAATCTCCAGATTCCTATAGCATTTGATTAACTGACGCTGAATTATGGTATCCCTTGAAAACATTAAACAGTAGTTAATCTCAATAGTTCAAGAGAAAAATAGTGGAAGTAAGAATGATGGCTTCTTTGAATCTAAATTAATATGGAACAGTATTTGATCTCTATTTGGTCTTCCTTCAATACTTTGAGCAATCTAATTGGCATGGCATTCCCTCTACTGGTTCATACTGTAAGCTATCTATGCCCTCTCACCCTGTGTAATGGTAAGGGAATTTGAAAATCTTTCCTGTCCCTTAATGGGCCTCACTTGGAGCCAACAAGAGAGGTTTGCTTGGGGGAGGCTTGTTTTTCAGGAAGGCCCACACCTTTTGTTACTTTGTAATTAAGTAGTGGGTCATGAAGGTAGTGAAGTCCTCTAACCCTGGAGAAGCATATAAATATACACACACGCTAGAGTGAGGTTTTGCTTTGGGGGTCATTTATGAGAAGAGTTGTGTGATTTGGCCAGATGAGACTCTGGGCAGCTGTTGATCCTCCTGGCTTTGAAAACCCAGATATTGGTGCTTCTCTCTCTTGTAACTAACACTGTATGCATGTAATGGTCAGAGAGCTAGAAGCCCTGTCTGTTGGTCTGTTGAACTGTCATTTTCTCAGTCTATAATTTTTGTCTTGCTTGTAATTTCTGTTTGTATTTTCTGAAGTTCAGGGTACTGACTTTTTCCCCTGAACTAAATGAAATATATGTATGTATGTATGTATGTGTGTGTGTGTGTGTGTGTGTGTGTTTGATTAAAGTAAGATTGTTAACCCCTTTCGAGTTGCTTTCCTTTAGAAAAGCAAATCAAACCCGGGCTCAGACACTCAGCACCACACCCAGAAATAACTGGCCATGTAACCTTGAGCAAGTTACTTAACCCCGATTGCTTAAAAAAAAAAAAAGAAAAGAAAAGAAAAGAAAATCAAAGAACCTGTGCTAGCGGCCATCCTGGGTATGCTAGGGTGCTTTGCTGATACACCCTGGGGGATTTTTTCTCCATTTCTATAAATGCTCAAAAATGTCTCCACCAACATGTACTACCTCCATTTGGTTCTTTTAATATCTTACCAATTTCAGTGTAAAGCACATTTTGCCTACTTTTAATGTCCATTCTTCCTATGTAGCCAAACTTCATCCTTTTCCAACATACATATGCTTGATGATGCCTTTTATATCACCTATTGCACAAAAATTATTGTTGTTGTGCCAAGAAGCATTATGGCAGCCCAGTATTATAGACAATGTGCTGGCCTTGGATTCAAGGCGTTGATTCCTACCTCAAATAACTGTCAGTATGTGATTATAGGTTGGATACTTGATCTCTCAGTACAGAATGTATAATATAGATACTTCCTCATCTGCACAAAGGGGCTAATAACACCTGTATTACCTTTCTTATATAACTTTAGGAATACAATATATATATATATATATATATAAATCATTTTTAATCCTTAAAGTGACATGCACTTGTCAGTTATTATTAATGGCAACATCCTATAGCTAAACTGCATCTTTCCCTTGTCCTTAGGTAATTTAGAATTGCAATTTTTCCGAGGACTTGTAATTTCAAGATTCACAGTCATATGACATCACCAGGAGAATATACTATATTATAGAACATTAGAAATTTTTATTCCTTACCTAGCTGGACTATGAATTCTGTTGCTCATTTACAATACAAATATTTTTTTTTAAGCTGAGTATCTACACTTCACCTGATATGTATCTAAACCACTAGATCTTCCAGTTTTTGGCAGAGTACATTAAATAAAAAAAGAAAGATAAGCCTCTCTATCTGGAACTATTATATATCAAGAGGAAATTGAGAAAGGCTTTCTCAAATAGAGAACTATGAATTCTCTATTATTCCATTTCTGAGTCTTGCAACCCAAAACACAGCTGATTCATTTTGCTACCAGCATTCTTATTCTTGTTAGGTTCTTATTGACAGAAGGAGTTTAAATAATGATTTAGGATTTCTGAGTAACAGCTCCAGGATTTTTAACTTTGCCAAAACTCACACATAAATAATATGACAACTATAGTTTCAAATGAGCATCTGTGATCGACAATGGCAAAGCTGTAAAATGTTTTCTCTAAGTTTTGTTACAAATCTAAATTGCTATAAAAGCTGCCATCAAATTCTTTGTCTTGCAACTATTTTCAAGGAAAAAAATCCAGGAATTCAACTATTCAGGACAAAAGATCATTAAATAGAGGCACAGTATCATATCCTATCCTCCTTAGATCCAGTTTGCAGGAGGAATTTATTCCATTTTTGAAGATGAAGTCTGGTAAGTGGCAATTTGTTCATTCTCCAGTGGAAAGTTTTTAAAACATTTTGGGCTGGTATCCTTATTAGCAATGAAATACTTGCTGTGAGAGCTATCAGCAATATTACTTTCTACCCAGTGGGTTCATAATAGACAAAAACCTTCAGGTATATTCATAATCTATTTGAAAGACAAAAAGCCTGCAAAGACGTATCTTTAATCAAATTCCTTTCTTTGGCATAGTCTCAGAGGTAATGGTGAACCTCTTATTTGTTCCTCCCTCCAGGAGATTAAAAATGGGGTTAGAATATATAAACATCTTTGGGTATGTTTCCTTGACTGGACAATGCAAAACTGAAAACATCTGTAGACTCTATGGTATATTACATTAGCTATGTGGATGCTTTCAAAGAAGGGTTCTTGCTGTTCTCAGGATAAAGGGGGTAAGCTTGGTTATAAAAATCCAGCTGTGTATGGCTAAATACTATTAGGAATTTCTCAGGAAAAAAAAAGTGATGGTGGGCACAAGAATTCAACTGACTATCCTTTGTAATACTAGTTAGACTCTTTTCTCCAGATTGCCTCTTGCTGAGGCAATTTTCATTCCAACATAGGAAGGAGGAGGTTTTGAAACCAGATAAGGCCAAATTCAGAGAATAGTATGCTATCTAAAATGATGCACAGGCAACTGCAACCTGGGTGATGAGCTCTGAAATGTTTATTTTATTGTCAACTAAGTTTTGTTAATGCCTTTTATTTTTTATATCATAATCATTTCTTCATACAAAACCTCCCAATAGCCCCAGAGTGGAAGTCAACCTTTAAAAAATAAAAAGAAAGAAAAAAGTTAAGCAACAACTAATTAAATTACCTCATCTTACTATGGACAAACTACTTTACTGCAATCATATGCCCCCACCTCTCTGCAGAGATGTGTTTCATTATCTCTTCAGGCATAACCTAAGATCAATTATTTGTTTTGCTTAAACTTACTTGATCCCAGTCTTTTGACACAAATCCCAAAGTCCTCCCTTTATCCTACCCCATTCCCAATTCCTTGAATTATTATATTACTCTCATTTATATTCATTTTACCCTCTCCACTCCTCTTTATACCTATATGTCATTTTACTCTTTCCTTTTGCAGATGAAAAAGGAGATGCTAAATTTTCTCTTTCCTTCCCCTACCAGTTATTCTCTTAATTTCAAGGGCATTATTATGTAAAATATACCCTTTTCTAATACATGCCTTCTTTCTGCTCTTTCCACTACTAGGCTATGTTAGAATCTAATCAGCCATTGCATGGGCTTTGTGTTTCTATAATCTTCATGGGTTCTTTCTGTGACCCTCTTATTGGTTTGCTTTTATGAAAGACAAGCTCTACTCTCACTTCTACTTAGCCCATCTATTAGTTTTATTAAATATCTTCCCCTTACTTCCCTTATCCATAGCCTTTTTTTAAAGAAAGACATATAATATTTAACTTTGTGTTCAAAGATTACAAATATCATTAGTTAAATTCTAATGTAGATAGGCTTGAATAATCTCCCTGATTCTGCAACATGAGTAGCAGTAGACCAGAGGATCTGAGAAGACAGTATCAGTGAATCCAGCTATCAGGCATTGTGGTACATACAGAAGATGTCATAACAACAGAAGCAGTTCATATAGAAGGAAGTGACACATAAGCATCATTAGTACATTTGATAAATCAAGGCCAGAGATCAGGGTGCCAGGACTACCCAGAGGGAATGACAATGGTTAGGATGCATGTAGCTAAGCTAGAGTTGGCACTCAGGGGCGCAGCCTGAGCTCAAGCACAACAGCAGATACGGAGACTAAGTATAGAGATTGGGGCTGTGGTGAGAGAAATAAACAAACCAGTCAGACAGCCAGAGGCAGAAGCAAGAAATCAATCTGGGTTAGGAATTTTTTGGAGGACTGGTTTTGAGAATTCAAAACTAAATGAAAGACCAGGTGGCAACTGGATTATAGATTCAGAGACAAAAAATAGAATCTCAAATCTTAGTAAATGTGGGATAGCACAATAGAACACCTGGGGAAAGAAGGAGGGGGACTACTGTACCTCTGTTCTGGTTTGAAATAACCTTTTTGGTGTAGGCAGAAAGACTGACCTTCCCCTTCTTTGTTCCCAATCAACCAATGAGTAGAAGGAAGACAAAGCAGCAATACTTACTGATTCTGAGGGGAACCAGAAACATCCTTTTGCTCAATCATCTCTCATGGCTCAGTTGCCATTAGGTACAGAATGTCCACTGCTTGATAAACGCTGATGCCTACATACCTACCTCTACTTGAAGCATCCCAGAACACTACTCCACCCTAACCTCCCTAACCTTTGAAGTCACTGTCCTCTTGGTTTGGTGCAATATGCCCTGCCAATACTCCTCAAGAACCTCTGGGCATTCATCATCTGTCATGTTGCTTTCCCTGCCTAAGCATGGTCTGGCTTTCTAACTGCCATGATTTAAACATAAATATAAAACTCTCCTTTATGTATTACCTCCCCCAATTAGAGTCTGAGTTCCTTAAGAATAGAATCTGGTTTTATTTTCTATTCATATTCCAGCACTTAGCAAGTGTTTTGCATATAGAACTAAAGAAATACTTTTCCATTCTATAGAAGAAATACTTAATGTGAGCATTATTCAGTATATAATGTTTGATCCCTTAGAAAACCAAACAACAACTATTTTCTCCCACTGTGTATTCATTTCATCACCTCACTCCTCAATAGAAAAGACTTCCCATTGATGGAGTGACAATACTTGATAACCTGGTTTACTGTTAGGTGGCTGTAAACCAAGTGTTGTAAACAAATGGATACTGCAACTAATGGCTTAATTCAAATGACTTTTCCATAATACTCTCAAGTGTCTCACAGCTAGAGTGAGGGATGGAGAGTGAGTGGGAAGGAGATAAGCCTTTCACCTACCCTTTTATTTGACTTGATTTTAGAAAGTTCTAATTATAAGCACTTTAGGCTCTATTTCTAAGCTAAAACTTTTCCTTGGACAGGAGAAATAAGAGGAACTTAGACCTAAGTAAATGAAAGCTTCAGGGCCAAAATGTGAACATCAATAGAGTATTTATGGGTGTAGTTGAAACCAGTTAACAGAGACAGTGTTAATGGAGAAAATCTAGTTAAACATTTCTGTTTAGGAGAACATTTCATTTTGCCCTATGGATGTAATACAGAGCAATTCAACTTAATGGGGACTTAATAATGGGAGCATTCTCTCTTCCACAAGGGAGACTTTTAAAAGAAAACTGCAGTTTTTGATTCAAATAGTTTATGTAACAACAAAGCACTAATCCTTAATGAAATGTATACATATACATACACATACACACAAATGCAGCTCTGTACCTCTTTTATTTAAAATTAAATTAATTCAATAAATTGCTAGTCTTCACACATACTATACCTTACCCCTGATTCTGATTAGATTAGTAAATATCATAATTATGGTCTCAGTTCTCTCTCATCTTTATTAATAGTTATCAAGCACCATGATTTTCAAAATTTATAATTCAGTTCCATTTGAAAATCATATGAATGGCATAATACATACATATGTACACATATGTATATGTGTAGGTATATATTCATAGTCATATTCCTAAAATATAGCCCTAAAATTACTGGGAAGGACCATTCTCTCTCTAACAAGGGGGTCAAGGCTGATGAAAATTCTCCTCCTCATTCAAATGTAATGACCGAGAAAATAAGTTTCTGATACTTTAATATATATCTATATCTCTACATCTGTCTATATAGATATATATGAAGATATGATTTCTATATATACATATAACACATATGACAAAGGACCCTTTGGGGATCATTTGAAGCAAAGAAGGGATAGACAAAGTTACAAAGGACTAAAGAATAAAATTTCCTTCCCTCATAACAATAGCAACCCATTTTTTAAAGCTATGTTCCTTTTCGCAAAAAGAGTGCCTTTGTCTCCTTGGCATGTGAATATTTCTGTTAATTGCTGCTTAACTAAGTTACTGTTATTTTACTCCTAAAATTCTACCTCCTAAGTTAATTCCTCTATCTCTTTAATCATTTTTTGTCATTTCTCTGTAAATGGCCTCTAATTTATCTTAAGAATTTTGGTGCTAAGGTGGCTTAAAATGAATGTAATATTTCAGATACAGGCTCAGTAGACTCATGGAAAAAGGTAATGATTCCCTTCTCCTGGATTATTTCTACCAACACTTATTAGTATGAAATTTTCTAAGCATATTCTCAATAATCATTCCATTTCCTCATTTTTCTGACCTCTCTAGATTCATATCTGTTTTATTCCCTTCTACTCTGGGGTTTATAAACATCACTTCCTCCCTCTCCTCAAATGTAGCAGTGTCTGCAAATCTCATTAAAAGGCTGATTACAGTCCATCCCAGATCATTAATAAAGATGCAAGAAAGAGCCATTGTTAAATAAAGCAACTACTTAAAACTGCAGTACAGGGAGCTTATACAGTCATTTAAAGATGACCCCAAACCAGACTTAAAACTATTACTTGGTAGTCAAATAAATCTTGGCTTCTAGATCATTCTCAATTGTTTTAGGTCTACTTTGAAAGTAATATTTTTACTATTCTAAGACTAAAGTGCCAAGTGATGATCTTAAATGATCATTTATTTTTGTTCAGTATTAAAACACTTAATATTTTCAGTTGTTAGAAAAATTATTTTCTCCAGAAATTGTGAAGTAGAAAATAAAGAATATAATTCAAAGGATTTTGATACTTACCATTTAGCCATTTAGAGTTGTATTGTGCAGTGCGTAGAGGAGGGAGGATCCCAAGGCTTCGATAAATGGCAGGATCTCTTCCTGGGAAATCCATAGCTGTGGCAGCATATAATTCCCCACCAGAAGTAAGCAGGGCTGTGGAATTATGTTGGGGACTATAGGGACACCGAGCCATGCCACTGATCTGATCATGTATCTCAGTCAGGTTACTCAACTACAGATGAGAAGAGAAAGCAATAAATAATTCCTCAGGGCAGAAATACTTTGATAAGTATTCATACATTATCAATGAATCATAGACCAACAAATCAAAGACCTTCCCCTGGTGCTGTCAGTAGCTCAGAATGACCAACATTACAGTTTTCTGTCATTCCTATTTCCATTCCAGTATATCCTTATTGATATCTTCTATCAAATTTCTACTATAGAAGTCATGATTGACAATAAGCGTAGCTTTACACCAACCATGCATCTGTTCGTGGCCCCTTTTTGTTACTAGTAATTTTTATTCTTCCTAGATCATGAAGTCCCAAATTTTCTAGCCATAAATTTTCAGTAGCAGATTATCAAAAATAAAGAGGAATTTTTTTTGGGGGGGGGGGAAGTAAAAGGAAACAGTTTAGAAACATTGGCACTACATGATTTCCCAAATTTAATTCAAGATTATAGTATATTTATTTGAATTTTTCTATCTATACATCTATGTTATACATGTTAGAACAAAGGACTATACTTCTAGATTCATTTTACCATGTTGATAATATGTATTTTCACTCACTTCATTTTTCTAGTATTTATGTAGAGATCAATCTCTTTCATATTACTGGAGATTTGGCTGAGGAAGCTTTGCAAAGATCTGAGGATTCACATAATAAAAATCTTGTGTAAACAGAAACATTTGGAAACTCATCATCAACAGGTAAATTTTTCTTTTTTGTTTGTATTCCAGACAAAACATCTTTTAAGACTGTGACACACAACTTAGTTAAGCATTTTCCTCATTTTATATTGTGCTATATACCAGTATTCTGTGAATACCTGAACAAACATATTTCCTTATTTGTACTATCGTGTTTCCCCGATAATAAGACCTATCCCGAAAATAAGCCCTCTCCTTACTGTGTAAGATTCCTCTAAAATAAGCCCTCCCCCGAAAATAAGCCCTATTGAGATTGCTACTGTAGTGAAGGTGATCCCCTGCACTACAAGCTACATTACGGTACCCCCTCCATTCAGCGCTGCCGCAGTCCGCCCCTCATCCTGTTCTTTATTGAATTCATTATGGAATAAAGGTACATTTTTTTGTTCACATTTACCTGTTTATTAAAATTGCTGTCAATGTTCATTAAAATAAGCCCTCCCCTGAAAATAAGCCCTCTGGTGTTTTTCTGTCCAAAAAATTTAATAAGACAGTGTCTTATTATCGGGAAAACACAGTATCATAATAGTGTATCATTTTTTCTAGATATGGTAGACATTTCTTTGAGGAGAAACTTTAAGGCTGTATTTTTTCTAGCAAGTAAGATAAATTTATAAAAATGTTTTATTACAAATAGCATTATGATCAACACAACTAAACTTATTAAACATTTCCATGAAAATTTATTTCATTGCAAATAGCTTTTCAATCAACTTGTATTAATCTCCATTAAGATTGTTTTTCAATTCATTCACACTCATCTTTATTTGTTCACACTCATAGTTACTGAAATTCTTCTTATTCTGCTTTTTTTCACTTTGTATTTTTTCATATATATCTACACATTTTTGAGGATATCTCCTATCAACTCATCCTAATTGTATCTTAGTATTCATTATCTGATGTACACACCAAAATTTAACTACACCTTACTTTTGTATATTTAAGCGTTTTTTTTTTTTAAGATTTCACTATGGTATGATTAAAATTTTTGTACAAATAGTCCTTTTTTGTTGTTATTTTTGAGAACATTTTTCATGACATGTTCATAATAATGGAAGTATTTTGTGAAATGATATGGTTAAGTGAAATACATTTTAAATGAATAAATAATAGAAAAGAAGAATCTGATATTCTCTATACTTCTCAGTTTCCAAAATTATGTCCTAATCTAGAAAATCTATTATAAAAATTGATAATTGCTTCTTATTTTCATCAATGAAAACTTCAATGCATAAATAGATCACCCTAATAAATACTTTTTTACAGATACGTAAGGAAACAGATGCTTTAGTGCCTGTTAGTGTCTTGCAGATTAATGGTTTGGGGTAACTTAATTTTTTGAAGTACCATATGTTTACTTTTTTGTGCCTTTGCAATCTTCCTTTCTCTTGGATATCTTGAAAATCAATCCTGAAGTTGTTGAAAACTGTATTGCCTGCAGCACTTCCTTATCTATGTTTCTCCCAGGATCAGCTGCTCTTCTTAATTCTATCCTTTTAATGGCCACTTCCTCACATAGCTTCTTTAGGCACTGGTAGAGTCAGGGAGTACAAAAGATTGGTTCTAATATTATCACTGATGAAGATATATCCTTATAGATATGATAATAGGGCTAATCCACTGTGCTTCATGGGTAGCTAGGTTCCACAGTAGATAGAGCACCAAGCCAGGAGTCAGGAAGACTCATTTTCCTGAATTTAAATCTGGCTTCAGACACTTAGCTATGTAACCCTGGGCAAGTCACTTATCCCTGTTTGCTCCAGTTTCGTCATTCGTAAAATGAATTGGAGAAGAAAAAGGAAAGCCACTCAAGTATTTTTGCCAAGAAAACTCTGAATGTGGTCAACAAAGAGTTGGACACAACTGAAACAATTGAACAACAACAAAAAATCACCCTTCTTCCAGTTTCAACTACAAATCTTTGGGTGATTTGACTTAGGTCCATCTCGTGAAAAGCTTTTTGGAAAACTCTTCTCCTCAACTGATTTTTTAAAGTCAAAATTAGCCTTCTACAATGCTTTACAAATTTGCTTGTATGTACTAAACTAAAGTCACCCTTGCCTTCCGTATATTCACTTAGCAAGGAATCCTCTGAAGAAGCATACATTAAAATAGGGAAATGTGTTATATTACATTGCACATACATAATTAATATACAGTTGTTATAATTTTATTTCTCTCTGATAAACTGCTTGCTTGTTTTAAAGACCAAAAAAAGTCATATAAATAATCATTGCATAGTTTTGTTAAAAGAATCCAACATATTGAGATTTTTTACAAATTCAGTCAAATTACCTATGCATTTTCTTTGGTCCATGCTAAAATGTATATGTTCAGGAAAATTTAGTTCTTTGGCTTCAACATATATACTAGGTTTTCTCAAACTTTGGGCATAGATCTCCTAAGAGAATACAAAGTTACTGAAAGGGGCCTAAGGGGTCTAAGAATCTACTTGCATAGCAAGTCAATTTTGTCATTTTTTTTTTTTACTTTTCCCTAAAGATATTAATAATGCAAATACTGTCACATGGAGAAGTGTTGTGTAATTTTTTTATACTAAAAAGTATCACCATATTTTAAATGGTTTGAAACCCCGATATAAAACAATGATTCCTTTTCATATATGTTAACTTTTCAATTTTACATATTATAAATTCATTTTTCTTTGTTTATAGCGATGATTTTGTAGAAAAGCAAGATGAGTACATACTGTTCGATTGGTGCAAATGGGTGTAAAAGCATTGGTTCCACAAGTGAACAGCCGGTCACCCCCCACCAGAAGTACACGGATATAATTTTGACATTCATCCTGAAAAAATTCAAATTAGACAAAATGTTACAAATACCAAAGGAAAATAACATTGAATGTTTTACATGTTTTCTCTGGTTTATAAATTAAAATCAGTTTTGTTATTGAAAAACTTATTTGTTTTTATGGGGGTGTATATATATATGTGATATATATGTACTATGATAACATAATATTATATTTGCATATATATGTATGTATATACACATACATATACATACATATTTACTTCTGAGGAAGAGACAGAAAATTAGAATCCAGAGTAATGGGGGCAGCATGGTATACTGGAAAACCCCCCCAAAAATCTATAAAGTCTAGATTCAAAGGTGTTGGGTTCAAATCCCAAGTGATCAACTGACTACTTGTGTGATCTACAGCAAGGCATTAACTTCCCTGGATCACTACCACATTTAAAAAAAAATGCATTATTAAGAAATGTGTCCTTTCTTTTTATTTAGCCTAAGAAAAAAACAAACCTAGTACATAGTTTTGTGAGTAATGAAGTATTGGGAAATATTCCCTGATGACTATTAAATGTAATTTATTTCAAGTGAATGGGCAGGTTTGAATGGAGAACTTTTGCATATGAAGTATAATATAGGTGTACACAAGTTCTAGCATTTCATAGGCATGCAACTGCAAAGGCCTTTTGCTGGTTTTTGTTCTTCTTGCCTTTTGCAGCACTTGACACTACTAAACACACTCTTCCCCTAGGTAATAATTCCACAAGACCACTGTCTCTTGATCTTGATTTCTCCTCAATATCCTTTTCTAGTTTATCATCCATGTTCAGATACTTAAATGTAGGTATAAGTAGTCATTCAACGACCATTTCCTAAGCACTTGCTATGTACCAAGAACTATGGTAAGCACTGAGATACCAAGAAATACAAATATAATGCCTAACCTAGAGATATTCATATTCTAATGGAGTTTGCAAATAACTAGGTACATACAACAAATATGCAGAGTAAATGGAAGGTAATTTCAGAAGGGAGGACATGTAGAACAATACTAATATATCCTGCAGAAGGTAATATCTTAACTGAGTCTTGAAAGTAGCCAGGGAAAATAACAGATGGATGTGAGTAAGGAGATTATTCCAGAAATAGGGAATAGTCATTACTAAGGTAGCATGTATATCCCAAGACTGTCCTGAGTCTTCTTTCTATATACAACCTATCTTAAAGATTCTTAGTTCAGATAGGTATAATAATCATCTTTACATGACTCCCATGTTTAATATCTGAACTTGATCTCCATTTTTTAATCACCCACTGCCTAGAGGACATACTGAACTGAATATCCTCTAGATATATGAAATTCAGCATATCAAGATATCTCATTATTTTTTCTTTAAAATTCATCCTTCCTAACTCCTATTTTTCTATTCAGGGGACTATCCTGCTCCTAGACACACAGGTTCATAATCTCAGAATTATTACTCTGCCTCAACACAAAGCCAATCAGTTGCCAAGTCTTATCAATTGTACCTCCACTAAGTCTCTCATATCTGTCTCCTTCATACAACTGCCACCCTAGTTCAGGTTTTCATCACCTCTTATCCAGAATACGACAGCACAGTCATAATTGATCTTCTTGCCTTAGGACACTCTCCTCCATAATCTTTCATATCATTGGCACATTGCTATTGCCTAAAGCACAAGTATAACTATGCCCAGTAAGTTTCTTATTGACCCTAGAACAAAATATAAACAACTCTTCTTATCATCTAAAGCTATTCACAATCTAGGATCAATGTTTCTAGGCTTCTAGTGCATTGCTTCCCCTTCCAAACAATCTGTGACCAAGCTAAACTGGCCTGATAACTAACCCTCTAGTTCCTCATCCACAACATTCCATCTTTCATTTCTGTGTTTTTATAAGTGTTGATCCTCATGCCGGCAATGCACTTTATTGTTACTTCTGCCTCTTACAAACTACAACATCGTCTACAATGCAACTCAAAAGCTACCTCTTTTATGAAGTTCCATAAGTCCTTCTAGATGCTATTACTACCTCCAAAAATTGCTTCATATTTCCTTTACATACATATTTCATGAACTTACATGTGTACATATTATTTCACCAAAATCATATAAGTCCCTTGAAGCAGGAGTTTTGTTTTTCTCTTTGTTTCCCTAGCACCTAGAAAGGTGTTTGATAAAATGTGCTTTCTGGTTGATTTCTTGAATAATATCTTTTTGGTTCATTGACTGACACAAAATGGCAAACACAGAGTCTCAGAAATATTTATTATTAAGCATCATAGCAACACATAATTTTGCTGCTTCCTGTGGCTATTGGAGTTGGGTTATTACTTCTCCAGGCCCCAAAACAAAAACAAAACAAAATGCAAAAACCCCATCTCATATACTTGTCCTATATTGCAGAGCCAAACAGGATACAATACTACTGGTATGAATAAAACAAAAAGCCCCAACAACTCTCCAGAAATGTCTTTGCAATACACAATATTATAATGGTTTGAATAAAACACTTTCACAAAACATTTCAAGTGAATCTGATGCAATGATTCTTTTGACCAAATGCAGAATTTTCCCCTCAACAAAAATGTTTGTTTCCTACAAGACAGTATCTACCTCTGATTTTATAGCTGAAAGACTTGCTTTAGGCATATATAGCATATCAAACTATTCCTTCTATTGCAGTATGGATAGATAAAAATAGATGGGCTATACACTGGGGAGTTTAGGTTTGATATGCAGAAAACTATATTGTCCCATAAATGGGGAGGACTAATACTGGGATAACAAAGAGAAGAAAAGCAGAAAAATTGTGGAATGCATATGTGTGTGTGTGTATTTTTTAAAGGATATTGTATCACAAGCTATGGACAAAAATTGCTAAAGAAGAAATGAAAACTATGAACAACCATATAAAAAATGCTCCAGATTACTAGTAAAAGTAACAACAATTAAAACAACTCTGAGGTTTTATTTCACATCCATTAAAGAAGCAAAGATGATAAAAGCAAAAAATAGTAAAGGGCAGATGGGCTAAAGAAGATATACATAGTAATATACAGCTAGGAGAGCTGTGAAATGAAACGACACAACTATTCTGCAAGACTGCTTGAAATTGTGACTGTCCATACCCTTGAATCAATTCTACCTCTGAATAATTTCTTGAAATCTCTTTCTTCCTTTCCATTCCTTCTGTTACCATTATGGTCAAAGACCTTAACATCTCTTGACTGGAATTTAGTAGGTTTTTCTTACCACTTTTCTTAATCTTCATTCTCACCCCTCTGAGCTATCCTACACACTGTCAGATAAAGCACCTTATTATACAAGTTTGATTATATTGATCCTCTGTTAAAAAAAAAAAACTAATAAAGAAAAGAGAAAAAAAAACATTCATGACTCCTTCTTGCTTAATTATTGAGATCCAAAACCTTTATTCTGGCCTTAAAGCTAGTCCACAACCTCACCCAACCTACTTTTCCAGTTGGATTGCACACCATTATCTTTCTTACATGTTTTCTTACAAGCCAAACAGTAGTAAGCAATATTCTAAACATAAAACCCACACTTACCTCCATCCATTCCATTAACTATGCCATGATAATGACCTGGAATGTTCACTCCCTCATTACTACAAACTGAATTCAACCCATTCTTCATGACCTTCTTCAAAGGCAACCTCCTCCATAAGTCCTCTTAGGAACTTGTCATGTTCTGTTTTGTATCATATCTATATTTTCAAAATCTTCAGAACCTTTCCTGCTGCTCGTTGTGGGCAGGACTATTCCTTATTTTTTATTGTATCGCTTTTACAACCGATTATGTATATTTTAAAGATTAAATCCTTGTTTATTGATTTTACCTGTTTAATATACTAGTATCACTTTTTTCTTTTTTTTGCTTTTTGGAGAGCAATTGGGGTTAAGTGACTCACCTAAAATCACAGAGCTAGTTTTTTTGTGTTAAGTATCTGAGGCCAGAATTGAACTAAGGTCCTCCTGACTTCAGGGCCGGCTCTCTAACTCACTGCACCACCTAGCTGCCCATTAGTATCACTTTTATTGTTTAAAGCATCACTCAAATGTTATCTCATCTATCCATAAATTTCTATTTTTCTGCTATATAATTTTCCTTCTCAATTTTAATAATCCCCTTGAAAATGTTATGGAAAATTTTTAATAAATTTTAATTTCCCAATAAATCTCAGGACAATTTTATACACACTAAGTTGACTTTTAACCATATGAGTTTGATTGTTGATAATGGGAGCTATTTATCTAAATTTCTACATACAACTTGATGTTAAAACATATTATCCAGATTCTGCAGGAATACCAACTTGTCTTTCACTACATAGAAATTTTTATGTGAATAAAGACAGCTAAAAAGGAGTTGCTGAGTCAATCGAAGTGATATTTGAAATATGTACTACTTTGCTGCTAATGTCCACTTGGTCAAAAGGACATAATATCAGGTCTATTTAATAAATGAAAAATGTTTTAAGGTTATGATTTCCTAATTTGTTAACAGGTTTTGTCTTACAGAATGTTTCATCATCAGAGACTAGTCTTATTGTTAGAAGTGAACTTCTTGGTCACCTAGTTTTCCAATTGCATGGATGAGGACAATGAGGCCCACAGAAGTGATGTAACTTGCCCATCATCTTCACAAAGAAATTTGGTGGCAAATCCAGCAAATAAATCTAGTTCCTCTGATTCCAAATCCAGCATTTTTCCCACTATACCATACTACTTTAAACTGATTTGTTCTGCCTGATCAAAGACTCAAGATTCACTATATATGGGTCAAAGAGCTATAGTGTTTGGAAAACTTGGAGAATTCCCTCTGGCATTTTTATCATTTCTAAAATAATAAGGTTGGTGGAGATGAATTCTAAGGATCCTAATGGACCTAACATGTTCTTTGCACACTTATGCTTAGAAGTCTGTTTTCCAAATTTGGGGGAACCCCTTGCTCCCTCTCACATCTCCATCATCTTTAAAATAGAATGAATGGCAATGACTTTTAAGGATCCTGATGGATCTCATATGTTCTATGCATACTTTTACTTATGGTCTATGTTCTGAAGTTGTTTTGGAGAAGGGAGATTGGTGAAAAGACCTTTGTAGGTAGCCTACTTAGACACTGAATAAATTATTTAAATTAGATACTATGCACACTTTTTTTCTAGCCTTAAAATAATTAAATTTTAAAGTACATTTATAGTATATCTAAAGTTGTCATTGTGCAATATATGTTATATGTATGTATGTATGTATGTGAAACTTGCTTCTCGACAAGTAAATGAGCTTTGAGAACATGACCTTTTCTGGCTTGCCTGTCTCCCTGCCATAGGCCATATTCTACTGTTTCTTCATGGAGAAAAAAAGAAAGAAAGAAAGAAAGAAAGAAAGAAAGAAAGAAAGAAAGAAA
>NW_027185712.1:33271132-33303307 GCF_028583685.1 Petaurus breviceps papuanus
GAAAGAAAGAAAGAAAGAAAGAAAGAAAGAAAGAAAGAAAGAAAGAAGGAAAGAAAACGAGGGAGCGAGGGAGGGAGGGAGGAAGGAAGAGAGGAAGAGAGAGAGAAAAAAGAGAGAAAGAAAGAACAAAAGAGGCCTTTGAGATTTATTATTATTGTTTGATTATTATAATTATTTCTTAATTTTCCTAACCCCCTTATTTTACAAGTTAGTAAAAAGAGACCACAAGAAGTTGTGTGTCTTGCTCCAAGTCAAACAGATAATAAGTGGCAGTCATATCCAGTTCTTATAGTTAAAATTGTTATATTCACTATATACTTTTCCCTGCCACTATTCATCATTCAAATCTTTACAAAATACAAATGTTTTAGTTATACCTTATGAAGTAGTTTTGTCTGTGTGTGTGTTTTACCTAACAGCTTCTCAAGAAACATATCCTTTGTTTCATTCTTCCTAATTTCTGAGAGTTCAAATTCTATTTTCTCCCTTAACACAACATTATTGCTTGATGGGTTTGATGATTTGGTGGAAAGAGTAATAACCTTGTATGTATACATACAAGTACCTGTATGACTTCATGGAAACTGCTTCACATCTCTGAGGCTCACCTTCCTCTTCTGACAAATCAGAGAGATGCTTCAAGGCTTATCTACCATATGGAATTGTTAGAAAGGTCAAAATGTGATAATAGGTATAAGAACGCTTTGAAGGGTAGAAAGCAACATATGAGTATAAGGCACTCATTATATCTTTATACCAGTTAACACTAAATTTTGTTAAAGCTTTTAATATGTCACACACAATTTAATGTATCATACAATGAATAAATGGAATGGAATTTATAGGATCAGATCAGGTTTTATAGTGGCTTAAAATGATATTTCTATATAGATAGTTGATCATCCCTAGAAATTATTTTGGATAATCCCCTAACTAAATAGGACAAAACAGAAATAAAATTACATTGTGGCAAGTCTTTAATTCATGAATCTGCATACTTTTTCTTTTAACTGCAGATTGTGAAAATCAATGAATAGTACTAAATTATCCACTGTCTTTCAAGAATCAGTGAAAACTTTTATGAAAACTCTTTAAGTTAGACAGAAATCAAAATTTGGAAGAGGGTTGTTGGTGTTACTATCATCTTGGAAGAAAGGAAAGAAGCACTTGTTATGCATCTGCCATGTACTCAGTCCTGTTGAGCCCTTTACAGATATCTCATTTCCACAACTCTGGGAAGTAGGTGCTATGATTATCCCCATTTTACAGTTGAGGAAATTGAATCAGAGGTTAAGTGACTTGCTATGGGTCATGTAACTAATAAGTCTCTGAGCCCAAATTTTAACCCTAGTTTCCCTGACTCCAGGCCCCGATTGAAGTTCAGTGGGTTCTGACCAGATGACCCCTTTGGGTTTTCTGTTCCCCTGTACTAGGCCCCGTTCCAACATTTTTTCTGTGCTACAAAACCAATCGTGTATGCCAGAACCAAGCACCCACTCTTGAGATTCAAAGAATCTCCATTCCTTTTTATTTATCTGACATTCTTCACATTCACAAGCCTTGTTTTTTTCTTCCTCCCATATTCTTTACACTGTTCTTTGTTGCTTACATTTTTGTCACAACTGGGCAAGATAAGTAGAAATATAACAATAATACCTAGAAGTTTAAGCAAAGTTTAAAAGAAAATTTAAAAACTTTTCTTCTCTTGAAGCCTAAGGAAATATTTCTTCCCTCACCTGCACTCCACCTGTGACTATTATACTTTATGCCCTTTAAGCAAGATTTTTCTCACTGAAAAAAAAATATATATCTTGTATCAAAGTGTTTTCTTTCCCAACTTAGTCAAGCTGTCACTAAGTTCTCTGACTAGCTCAGGGGGTGGTCCCAAACAAATCATATGCTTCATTCTTCCTTTTCACAAGGGCAATGCAGTTTTCAATAGCTGCCTACCTGACAATGCTGTGTAAGTTAACATCTTAACAATTTCATAGACTTATAAAATATGGCTCCTATTGAGGCAATAGAAATAACCACTACCTTGCCTGCTGCTCTCTGTTTACCACCCTACAAGGCTATCTAGAGTGACAAGTATATAGATTTAGTTAGATACTGTAGTACAAGTGAATTTCCATTCTACACAGTTCTGCTGCACAAAATTCCATTTCATGTAATTAAAAGGGATTTCTTTGTAAAGTTATCACAAAATTTCATCTGTCCCTGTGAGTAAATACACAGATTCATGCTGCCTCCATTACATCTCTATATGGCATTCTGACACAGTATATAGTTATGGGTAGAGTGCTGGGCTTGAGGTCAAGAAGATTTGGGTGCAAATCTAAGCTGATGTGTACTAGCGGGGGGACTCTGAGCAAGCTGCCTAACTGCTAAAAATATTAGGCAAAAGTCAGAGGCAGGTTATGGGGAGAAAGAATTCCCTATGTGACAAAAATCACTGATCCAAATACACTCTTAAGTATGCACTACACAGTATAAAAGTAGATTCTGAAGACTATATTCATTGTATATTTATATGTACATTTCCATAATATATAGGTGTGTGTGCATGTATATATAGAGATAAATTTCTCTCTCTCTCTCTGTGTGTATATATATATGTATATATATATATATACATATATATATATATATATATATAATTGCTGTTTTCATTGGTTAGTCATGTCTGATTCTTCATTATCCCTTTTTGGATGTTTGTTGGTATGGAGAAAGGTGAAAGAAGTGGTTTGCCATTTCCTTCTCCAACCTGAGGCTAACAGGGTTGAGCAACTTGTCAAGAATCACATACCTAGTAAGAATCTGAGGCAGGATTTGAACTCAGGTCTTCTTGACTCCAGGCCTGCCACTGTATCGACTGTGCCAATTGCATATTATATGTAATTATATTTTATGTCTGTGTGTGAGTGTAATGTGTATGTGTATTGGTGTGTATGTGTATAAATACAATAAAAAACTTTTTTAAAGGATTATGGCAAATCAGGGGAATGAAGCTTTTAAAATAAAAATTAGTGAAATTCATCACCCTGCATGACATTATTTTTACATCCTTATTCTTAGATGGTTCTTCAGAAAAAGGGCCAAAATTAAAAGTCCTAAAGAGGGGGATTCCTAATGGTATAAATACTAAAAAAACACACTGATTATAACAGATACTTGTATTTGGTGCCATGCATTTTCCACAAGTGTTATTTTAAGCAGCTATGTATTGTGGATGTAATAGCAAGCACCCTAGCATACCCGGGGTGGCTGCCAACACAGGTTCTTAGATCTGCTTCTCCAAAGGAAAGCAACTCAAAATGGGTTAACAATCTTATTTTAAGATTAAAGGGGGCAGAGCCAAGATGGCAGAGTAGAAGCAGGACCTCCCAGCTGCTCCTGCTTCCACCTTCCCCAATCCATGTAAAAAGGGGACTCTAAAAAAACTTTGGAACTGCAGAACCCACAAAATGACACAGAGAAGCTAACCTCTCTCTGAGGACAGCCTGGAAGGCTGGCAGGGATTGGCCAGTGCAGTGCTCTGGGAGCCAAGACCAGCCTCACACCGAGGCTTTAGCGCCAGGGCAGGCCTGACCAGCCCCTGGCAGGAGGGACCCCAGATCAGCAGCAGCTGTGGCCATTTCCAGAATTATCAACACATAGATGCGAAGGACAAAGTGAGAGGTCAGTGCAGTCTGGACTTTGGGACAAGTAAGTGGGAGTGCATGGCTTTTGCCCCTGGGGTGAAAAGCCACTGAGACAGCACAGCCAGCTAGTGCCACGTGGCAGCTTCAGCTCCTGGCCTGCAGAGCGTAGGGGGACCAAGCACCAGTCTGAGGAGTAATCCCTCTTGCTTTAACCTTCTTGGATCTGAATTGCAGTCTAGGGTGGAGACCCTGGTGTTTATGTCCACCTTGCCACAGCGTGTGGAGGCTTCAGAGAGGGCACCCATCTAATACCACCAGCAACTGAGAAAACCCCAGCATTTGGGACGAAAGCTCCTCTGTCTGGTGGCAGAGTCCTACTGTGGCAAAAAGCCCAGGGGTCAAGTGACTGAGGGGTGACATGACCAGGCAAAGGAAACAAAGCAGACAGAAGATTCCAATGTTAGACTCCTATTTTGGGGACAAAAAGGAGCAAAGCATGGAACAGGAGGACGACAGTGAAGTCAGAACTCCTGCACCAAAAGCTTCCAAGGAAAATACGAGCTGGTTACAGGCCATAGAGGACCTTAAGAAGCAGATAAAAGAAGTAGAGGAAAAATTGGGAAGAGAAATGAGAACAATGCAAGAAAATTATGAAATGAGAGTCAACAGCCTGACTCAGGGAAATAACACTTAAAAAAACAGAGTGACTCAAATGGCAAAAGAGGCTCAAAAAGGCAATGAGGAGAAGAATGCCTTAAAAAGCCGAATTTGCCAGATGGAAAAAGAACCTCAAAAGGTCAATGAGGAGAATCATTGCTTCAGAATTAGACTGGAGCAAATGGAAGCTAATGACTTTATGAGAAATCAAAATGCTGTTAAAAAGATCCAAATGAATGAAAGAATAGAAGGCAATGTGAAATATCTCATGGGAAAAACCACTGACCTGGAAAATAGATCCAGAAGAGATAATTTAAAAATTATTGGACTACCTGAAAGCCATGATCAAAGTAAAAACCTAGAAATCATGCTCCAGGAAGTTCTCAAAGAAATCTTCCCTGATGTTTTAGAACAAGAGGGCAAAATAGAGGTTGAAAGAATCTACCTCCTGAAAAAGATCCCCAAAAGAAAACTTCTAGGAATATTATAGCCAGGTTCCAGAATTCCCAGACTAAGGAGAGATTATTACAAGCAACCAGGAAGAAACAATTTGAATATTGTGGAAACACAATCAGGATAACCCAGGATCTGGCAGCTTCTACACTGAGGGATCGAAGGTCTTGGAGTATGATATTCTGGAGGGCAAAGGAGCTGGGACTAAAACCAAAACTCACCTACCCAGCAAAACTGAGTATCATGTTTCAGGGGAAAATATGATCATTCTGTGGGATAGAGGACTTTCAAGCATTCTTGCTGAAAAAACCAGAGTTGAATAGAAAATTTGACATTCAGATACAAGAAGCAAGAGAAGCATGAGAAGATAAACAGGGAAAAGAAATCATAAGGAATTTATCAAAGTTGAACTATTAACATTCCTACATGGAAAAACAATAATTGTAACTTATGAAACTTTTCTCAGTAGTTGAAGGGAAAAGAAATATATATATGGGTATATGGGCATATGAATACATATGTGAATGTGTGTATATATACTTACAGGTATACATAGATAGAGGGCACAGGACCAATTTAACAGGAAGGGATGATACTTAAAAGGTGAAATTGAGAGGTGAGAGAGGAATATAATGAGAAGAGATAGGGAAAGAGAATGGGGTAAACTATCTCATACAGAAGAGGCAAGGGAACATGGTTGCAATGGAGGGGAAGAATAGGAAGGCAAAAGGGAGTGGGTCAACCTTATTCCCATTGAATTTGGCTTGGGGAGGGAATGATATACATACTAAATAGGGTATCTCACCCTCCAGGAGAGTAGAGGTTGAAGGGGATGAGAGGGGGGGATGATGGAAGGGAGGGCATGCTGGGGGGGAGGGAAGTTGGAAGCACCCACTTTTGAAAAGGGAAGGGATCAAAGTAGAGAATAGAACAAGTGGGAGGTGGGATAGGAGGGAGGGAAATATAGTCAGTCTTTTACAATATATCTACTATGTTATTGTTTTGCATTAGCCACACATGTACATCCTATACTGAACTACTTATCTTCCCTGTAAGGGTAGGTGACAAGGGAGGAAGGGAATGAATCTGTAATTCAAAGTTTTAAAATCAAATATTCAACTATATATGTATGTATGTATATATAGTATATATATACTATTATTAATACTATATTGCATGTAATTGGGAAATAAGATATACAGCCACTGGGGCATAGAGATCCACTGGAAAAGTCAAAAGGGGCATGGGAGAAAATATGGGAGAGAGCACATTGGAGGAGGGGATATCCTGTGGGACTGCTATTTTGGGGCAGTGGGTAGGAGAAATCAGGGAGAAAATTTGTAACTCAAAATCTGGTGGAAATGAATGATGTAAATCAGAAGTTAATAAAGCATTAAAAAAAGAATATAGAAATTAAAAAGAAGAAAAATAAACTAAAAAAAGAGAATGCTTAAAAAAACAATCTTACTTTAATCAATGAAACATACATCATATTACCTAATTCACGGGAAAAAATCAGCACCCTGAACTTCAGAGAATACAAACAGAATACAAACAAGTTACAAGCAGAGAAACAGATATGCAGACAGGGTTTCCCACTGTCTGACCATTACATCCATACCTAGTCAGTTACCAGAGAGAGAAGCACCAACATCTGAGTTTTCAAAGTGGGGCACTGGGGGCTAGTGAGGGGGCTCAAAGCTTTCCAGAGTCTCATCTGGCCACATCACACAACTCTTCCCAAAGTGAGCTCTTCAGCAAAACCTCACATCAGGGTATATATAGACTTCTCTTGGGTCAGAGACTATCACAACCCTCTTGACCCACTGCCCAATCACAAAGTAACAAGGTATTGGTGTTCCTGAAAAACTAGCCTCCCACCACAGGCTCCAGGTGACCACATTCAGCCCATTAGGGGGCAGAGCATATTCTCAAATTAGGGAAGGTTCTCAGAATCACTTAAGCCTATCAAAGGGCCTAGGGGCAGGGAAGATCTTCAGATTCCCATTCCCATAAGAGTGGATTACTCAAGGACATAGCATTAATAGTCAGCTTCCTCACAGGGTCAGGTTTGTATTATCCTGTCAGATATGACAGATTACTTTTTCTTATTTTCCTCTCAGCTATTTTCTCTACTTTGTACCCAGGCATCAGTAAGCAAATACAAAAGCTCTAGGCAAAATAGAAGGTCATATTTTTGTTGTTGTTGTTGAACAGATAATTCTCCAATGTACTGATAATCCAATTTTAAACACACTATCATATAAGATTTCAAAATTATATTTTGAATTTTCAAATTTAAAGGAAACTGAGAGATGATCCAGTACTTCATAAAGAGTTTACATATTAAGAAACAACCTCATTTGCTCAAGGTCAGACAGCTAAATGAGTGTCAGAGGGGAGCATGAAATAGAAGCCAGTCATCTCCTGAATGCCCAATTCAAGTTTTCTTAAAATTACTTTCCTAATTTAGCCTTTCATCAACTAAATTCTCAGCCCTTTTACAATTATTTGAATTTCAAAAAATATTGTAAATAATCTGATTTATACTATATTTTTTCTAAATTAAAAAAAGAAATATACAAATTAGGGAAACAAAATTACTGCCCTTATAAACTTCAATCATATTTTTTCCTATTTATATGGAGAAAGGGAATGGGAGGATGCCTCTCTTGATTACTTTGTGGATTACCTTTGGAAGGTAGAGATTACATAGGTGTGGAATAGTGTGTACTTATACAGGTATATGAATTTTTAAAAATGTGTTGTTAGGTTTTCTAGAATTATTTTCCTCTTCTTTTTCCTTAAAAAAAAGAAGACTGTTATTTGGCATGACTCTGGGAAAGCAAAGTAAGAGAGCTATGGAGAAGAAGTAGGCAATGTAAAATAAAAGATGAATAAAAAGATTTTGTAAAAATGATACTGGGGTGGGAGGGGGAACACCTGCAATTCTTACTACCAGATGTGGATCACATGAGTTACAGAGTTCCAAATTAACATAAGGCTAAGAAGATCATATGTCTACACAATGTCTGGTACTAGTATGGTGAACCCTTAGGACCAGAAGGTTTCCTAAGATTAGAAACAACCCAAGTTGAAAACAATGCAACTTAAAGCTTCTATGCAGATCATTTGCAAGACTGGGCTTGTGAGTGGTCACTACACATCTAACCTTGGCAACATAAGAATGTGCATTCTCTCTCTTTTTTTTGCCTTTTGGAGGGCAATTGGGGTTAAGTAACTTGCCCAAGGTCACACGGTTAGTGTTTTTGCGTTAAGTATCTGAGGTCAAAACTGAACTCAGGTCCTCCCGACTCTAGGGCCGACGCTTTACTCACTGGGCCACCTAGCCGCCCCTGGGATGCTCATTCTCAAAAAACCCCAAAAAGATATATAAATAAGTGAAGATATAGATATCTATGTATTTGTATTTCTATACTTATACACATTTATATGTTTGTAAAAATTTGAAATTTGATATGTGTTCCTCATTTCATATCTTGAAATTTCATTTTATTATGCTATTATTTATCACTGTCATTTAAAGATATGAACTTCTCACCCAATCCCCAAGGTAATGATGGAAATGGGATGAAATGAGAAAAAATAAATACTCCTTTAAAGGAATTGGCAAGGTAAGGATGAGGCCACATTCTTGGATATAAAAACATACTTGTGACTAATGTTGAAAATTATCTCTAATTCGCTATAAAACTTTTATCTTCCTAGTCACCTAATATATGAAAATTCTGACCTTATATCTCTAGATGACAAGGAATCCTCTGGACACTGACTGAGTCTTTGGATCAGGACCCTACCCCCTGCCTCTGACCCCAGTGCTTCTAAACACCTTTGTCAAATAGAGTAATTGCTCTAATTTATAGAAACAAGGTCTTTTTGGTACTCCCTGAATGGAGAATTTCTAGCAGGGCTTTGTCCTCCTTCCCAGTTTAAGAAGCCTCATTCTGCATGAGGAGGGATACACAGGACCAGTTCAAGAAAAAGTGTAAGAAATGTAATTTATAGTCTATATAGAAGGGTTTCTCACTCTTTATTATACTTAAAAACAATGGGGCAAAGGGAATGGGATACTAGACTTTAATCAAAAATAATTAATTAGACTGGAATCACACCTCAAACACTTGCTAGTTCTATGGCCCTGAGAGAGTCACTTAACTTCTCTAAATCTCAGTATACTCATTGGTAAGATGGAGATAATAATACATATAACCACAGGCTATGAGGTTTAAATGAGATAGTGAGGAGGTAAGGGAACAATAATCTGTTGTTCAGTCATTTTTCAGTCATGTCTGAGTATTTATCTTACTTTGGGTTTTCTCAGCAAAGTTACTAGAGTAGTTTACCATTTCCTTCTCCGGATCATTTTAAAATTAAGGAAACTGAGTCAAACAGGGTTAAATGAGTTGCCTGCGGGTCACATGGCTAGTAAATATCTGAGGTCAGATTTGAACGCACAAAGATGAGTCTTTCTGACTATAGGCTTGGCACTCTATTCACCTACAGAATCTCATATATGCTCAACACTGTTAAGTGCTTTACAAATACTATCTCATTAATGTTATCTCTGAAAATATATTGAAAGTGATGTGTAAAATTTTAAAAGTTTACATGTCATTTATATTATTAATTCAGAGCCAATTTCCTCATTTCTAAAATGAGAATAATGATATCTACTGCAGAGCCATTTTGAGGATCAAATGATATCATAGCATTCATTATAGATTTAATGCTACAAATAATCTGAGTCCATATAGTCCAAATCCCTCATTTTGCAGATGAAAAAACTGAGTTTCACAGAGATCACTGACCTTAACTAAGGCTACACAGCTAGTGTAGTAAAACTAGAATATAAATATTAGTATTAAATAAATTAATACTAAAACAAGTATTTAAACACAGATCTTTCAACACTAGAAGAAAAAAAAATTGGAGGGGTCAGGCAAGGTAATTGGGGTTGTGATTTGCCCAAGGTCACACAGCTAGTTAAGTACTAAGGGTCTGAGGCAGGATTTGAATTTAGGTCCTCCTGACTCCAGGACCAGTGCCCTATTCACTGAACCATCTAGCTGTCCCTAGAAGAAATTTTCTTCCCATCTACTCCCACCCTTCATGTACTACACTTCAAACTTTAAAGAACAGGGTAAATATTAGATATTATTATTATTATGTTATATGAAGCAGACCATTTCTAAAATACCCCAAGCCCTTCCAGGGTTCTGTGGCCCACAGTCTGGGAATCACTAATCTAATCTGGATCCCTTAATCTTGGACACAAAATTGTTATGAGAAAATTTGTCATTGTTTTGTCCTAGAAAGTGAAATTTGTCCCTTCTGTGTATTTAATGATATTTGCAAGCACTATCATGGCAGGATAATATTTTTAAATCTTTTTCCCCCCAATTTATTTATTTATTTATTTTTAGTTTTCAACATTTATTTCCACAAGATTTTCAGTTAAAAATTTTCTCCCCATCTTTCCCCTAACCCCACCCAAAGCAGCAAGCCTACTGAACACCTGTTCCCCCAAATTATTCTTTCTTATATCCTCCCACTTACCTCCCCCAGCTTTCTAGTAGGGCAAGATAGATTTGTACACCCTGGTGCCTATATATCTTGTTTCCCAGTTGCATGTAGAAAACAATTTTTGTTTTTGTTTTTTAACATTTGATTTTGAAATTTTGAGTTCCAGAGTCTTCCCCTTCTTCCTTCCTCACCCACTCTCACTGGGAAGACAAGCAATTCAACATAGATTGTACATGTGTAGTTATGCAAAACATTTCCATAGTAGTTATATTGTGAAAGACTATATTTCCCTCCATCCTATCCCTCTACCCACTTATTCTATTTTCTACTTTGACCCTATCCCTTTTCAAAAATGTCTGTTTCTAACTACCATCTCCCCCAATATGCCTTCCCTTTTATCATTCCCCCTCTTATCCCCTTCCCCCCTGCTTTCCTGTAGGGCAAGATACCCAATTGAATGTGTATGTTATTCCCTCCTTAAACCAAATTCAATGAAAGTAAGGTTGACCCATTCCATATATATTCCCTTCAACTATCCTCATATTGAGAAAAGTCTCATGAGTTACAATTATTATTTTTCCATGTTGGAATATAAATAGTTCAACTTATGATTTCTTTTTCCTGTTTACCTTCTCATGCTTCTTTTGCTTCTTATATTTGAAACTCAAATTTTCTGTTCAGCTCTGGTTTTTTCAACAAGAATGCTTGAAAATCCTATTTCATTGAATGACCATATTTTCCCCTAAAGCATTATATGCAGTTTTCCTGGGTAGGTGATTCTTTGTTTTAATCCTAGCTTCTTTAACCTCCAGAATATCATATTCCAAGCCCTTCAATCCTTTAATGGAGAAGCTGTTGGATCTTGTGTTATCCTGATTGTGTTTTCATAATACTCAAATTGTTTCTTTCTGACTACTTGTGGTATTTTCTCCTTGACCTGGAAACTCTGTAATTTGGCTGTAATATTCCTAGGAGATTTCTTTTGGGGATCTTTTTCAAGAGGCAATTGGTGAATTCTTTCGATTTGTATTTTGCCCTCTGGTTCTAGGATACCAGGGCAATTTTGCTTGATAATTTCTTGAAAGATGGTGTCTAGACTCTTTCTTTGATCATGGCTCTCAGGTAGTCCAATAATTTTTAAATTATCTGTCCTAGATCTATTTTCCAGGTCAGTGATTTTTCCAATGAGATATTCACACTGCCTTCTATTTTTTCATTTGTTTGGATCTGTTTTATAGTATCTTGATTTCTCATAAAGTCATTAGCTTCCAATTGCTCCAATCTAATTTTGAAGGAATTTTCTCTTCAGTGAGTTTTTGAAATTCCTTTTCCATCTGGGCAATTCAACTTTTTAAGGCATTCTTCTCCTCATTGGCTTTTTGGGCCTCTTTTGCCATTTAAGTTAGTCTATTTTTTAATGTGTTATTTTCTTCAGTATTTTGGGGGGTCTCCTTTAGCAGTCTGTTGACTCACTTTTCATGATTTTCTTGCATCATTCTCATTTATCTTCCCAATTTTTCCTCCACTTCTCTTACTTGATTTTCAAAATCTTTCTTGAGCTCCTCCATGGCCTGTGACAAATTCATATTTTCTTGGAAGCTTTTGATGCTGGAGTTCTGACTTTGTTGTCTGCTTCCAGTTCCATGCTTTGATCCTTTTTGTCCCCAAAAAGGGACTGTATGGTCTGATGGCACTTCCTCTGCTCTCTCTTCTTGCCAATTACTTGACTTTTGAACTCTTTGCCATGGTAGAACTCTGCTTACAGAAAGGAGGGAACTTTGTCCCAAGTCACTGGGGTTTTCTCAGGTGTTGGAGCTATTAGTTAGGCACCTTTTCTACATCCCCCACAAGCTCTGGCATACTGGCCACACACTCCAGGACCACCACCCAAGACTCCAATCTAGATCCAAGCAGGTCAAAGCAAGAGTAATTACCCTCTGAATGGTCGCTTGGTTCCCTTACAATCTACAGGCCAGGAATTCTGGAAGCAGCCACAGACAATGGCTACAGCCGCTGCCTAAGCCATTCTCACCCCAGGGGCAGGGTCCAGACCAAGCTCTTCCTTCACCCTTCCAACAGAGTTCCCCACTGATCTTTTATTTTCTCTTCAGTGGTTATGGGTTTTGAAGTCTCCGCCACAGCTGCTGGTGATTGACTCCCTTGAAGTCTGCTTTGGCAGGTCTGGGCTGCCCTGGGGCTGGAACTGCAGCTAACTGAGGAATGCGCTAGGCTCCTAACATGCTGCGATAGACCTTTTCTGTTGGCCTGCCAGGCTGCCTTCAGCGGGAGATTTGTTTCTCTCTGTTACTTTGTGGGTTCTGTAGCTTTAAAATTTGTTTAGAGTCATTTTTTACAGGTATTGCAAGTGGTTGGAGCTGGAGCCCACATCAAGTTTCTGCTTTTACTCCACCAATGGCAGCTTGATCTTGAGGGCATTGACACATAAGACTAAACCACATAGGCTTGATATGATAAGAGTAGGTATAGTCCCAGATGTTCACATACATGCAGAGTAGCTCCTCTTTCCAGCCTAGTTCTAAGATGAACAGTGTCCAAACAGATTCTTCCTGATCGCCCTTAATACCAGTGTCTTTCCTCCTCAGAGAGTATGTCCGATCTACCTTGTATATATCGCAGGTGCCTAGGTTGTCTCTCCCACTGAACAGGGGATGGACTGTTTTTGCTTTTCCCTGTATCCAGTATTTAGCACAGCTCCCAACACATTCTTAGGGTTTAATAAATGTTTGTTAATGAACTGCTTCATCTTTCAGAATGATATTACTTCCCCACAGAGACACTTGATGGTCAATGCTACAATCATTTCTACAATTCTCCCATGGAGGAGTACTTGAGATCATTTGAGATATTGATCAGTAATTTTGGAATTCTGTGGCCCTTTCTACATATAAGGTCAGCTAGAATTCATGATCATTCAAGGTTTCTATTCAAGTGAAGGACCCCATTGGTAGACACTCATTATTGTTCCACTCCTTATCTAAAATATTTATAAATCCCTCATTGGCTGTCTACTAGCATAAAAATGCATCTCATCACAGATCTGCCATCATCCCGAGGGGCTGACTCTGTCTTCATACTAGTGGACACTCCAGCTCACTTCATGTTATACCAGTTGCCACATTATCTCTGAGGCTGCTCATCTATTCCTTGAGGTCTTCTTCCTTTACAATCTTGTCACTTATTACATGTGATCAGGAGTGCCAAACTTGTTTTAGCATTTTTGTTTTGCCCTATTTGCAAGTTAAGATTGATCTCTTCACTGTCTAAGGAAAATTCTATTAGATTGTGATATCATGGAGAACAGAGATTTTCTTTTACCTTTCTTTCTAGCCCCTGGGCCTAGCACAATAGCTATTATATAGTGGGTGCTTAATTCAGATTTATTGACCGACTTCTTTCTTAGATTTCTTATCACCAAAATAACTGATCCTATTCAGATTACTTTTAAAATACCATCATTCATTCCTTTAAAGATTAATTAGAAATTATAGCTTTGCGCTTCTCTTTTATACCATATCACTCTTCCAAGACCAGACAATGCTGAATGAATTAGAGTCAACTCCACCAAACCTACAGGACAATATAGTGTGGAGGGCTCTGAATGACAGAATAAGATCAATTTTTGAAGTTCAGCCAACAAGATGCCACTGAAGATTTTTAAAGATAAATGGAAATAGTTATATTTATATATGTGGAAGATATAAAATCTCTATGAAAGAAAGACTGAAGGAGTAAAAAGTATACAGCTTATCCTACCACTCATACACACATATGTACACGCACATACACACACGTGCAGAGTTTTTCTACAAATCCCTCCAGCTCTCTACTACTGACACACTCATTATTCTCCATGAAAATTACTACATTCTATAAAAGACAGGGAAGAGGAGGAGAAAATGAAAGCAATTATATGAAAGATAGGGGAAAGTGGTGATTAAAAAAATCAGTGAATATAGTAGAAGATGATAGAGTTTAGAATATCCAAGTGCTATTAAGTAGTACTAGTGCTAAAAACACTCACTTTTGCACTAGAACAAAGGAAACACCTAAGTTTAAATATATCCATTACATATTGTTAAAGATTCTATCATGCTATTGATTCCTCAAGGAATGCTTTCCTTAATGATCAAACTAATTTGTCATATTTGATTTTTCAGGAATGTCCCACTTCAATGTTGGCTGGAGGAATATATAATATTCAAACTCATAAATCTATTTGAGACAAAAATTTTAAAAACATCACTTCTAAAATATTAGGCATAATTTAACACAAACTCAACAAAGAGGTCATAGTAGGTCTTTTAAGTTTATTAATTTGTTTTTTTTTTTAATCAACCTAGAAGGAATTGTGTTTTTTTATCATCTTGTACTGTCATTAAATACTCTTGCATTTAAGATGAGCTATCTGAGGGAGATTTTCCTAGGTTAAATATCTTTTTTTAAGCAATTGGGGTTAAGTAAGTAGGTTAAATATCTTTAGTAAATAACATTCATAATTTTTTGTCTTTTTTTCTGCCATCTCCATATATTTCCATAACTAAAACTACATTTTAATCAGGGCATAGAAACAGAGTTTTGCAAGCAATGAAACCTGGTGAAAGAAAATCTATCACAATATTTCAGGAATCAAGAAGGTGAATGTCGAAGAAAATACCCTTCCACTCCTGTCTTCATTCCCTATTTTCTTTCCCAAAATCTGAAAGGTCAGACCATTTGATGACTATGGCATACATGTTTTGTACCATTGTTCCCTTACTATCTTAGACAATAGAAAATTTACTGTGTTTAGATTTTTCTTCCACAAAATTCTAAAGTCATAATCTTCCAATACCAATTTATAAATAATAGCATGAACCCCACAATAATAAAAATGTTTTTTTCAAAGGGTTGATAGTTATCTTTATCTTTGTTTTTAAAAACATATATTTTGGTAGAATATAAGCTATGTAATGGAAGGAATGGGTTCATTCTGGTTTTATATCTGTAAAGCATAATGCAATACTTGATACATAGTCAGTATTTAATAAATACTTATGAAAAATCACTAAATTATACATATTTAAGTATTTTTATTCTACAATTAGAACCAATAAAAATACTATGAAGGTGGTAAATAAAAGCATTACTATATAAAAACTTATGGCTCACAAGTTATTTCTCAAAAGGTTTTTAACATCTTTTTCAAAAATAAATGTTTATTGACATCTTTATTTATAAATGACCTTCATTTCTCCTATTTCTCTCCTCAACTCCCAGAGAACTATTCTTTATAAGAATGTTTTTTTTAATCAGCAAAATAAACCAATATGTTGAAAAAAATCTGACATTTACAATATTCCATAATTATAAACCACCACTCATTTACCTCACGTCTTCTGTAATGGAATTAGAGAAGGTATCTTTTCATATTTTTTTTTCTGGGACTAAACTTGTTCTTTGGAATTTTATAACTCTCATTTTTTTAAATTGCTATATGGTTGTCATTCTTTCTATTTATACTCTATAGTCATTGTGAATATTGTTTTTGTGGTTCTGCTTTGCATCCATTCATTTACTTCTCTGAATTCACCATATTCATTGTTTCTTAAAGTAATATTTCATTACATTCATATATCACTCTTCACTTAGCCATTCCCAGGTAGTAGGCACCTACTTTGTTTTTCATTCTTTCCTACCACATATAAATATGGAGGCAGTGTTTTGGTCAATGGCCTCCTTAGGGTATACGTCAATGGTGGAATCTCTTTGTTTAAGGGTATGGTCATTTAGCTCTTTTATTTACATAATTCCTAATTGTTGTCCAGAATGGTTGCACTAACTCACAGCTCTAAATAAAAAAATAAAGTATGCCTGTCTTTCCACACCACCTTCTAACATTGATTATTCCAATCTTGTCACCTTTGCCAATTTTGTAGTTCTGTAATGGTAATGGGGATTTGAAGAACTTCCCTCCCCCTTAATAGCTCTAAGAGAATCTGATGATCTTCCCTGCTTTGAAGATCTTCCCTGCCCCGTAATGGGCTGAATGTAAGCACTTGGAGTCTGTGGTGGGAGGAGTTTAATGAAGGGTAAAGCAGAGCCCAGAGGAAGCTGGAAGTGAGAGCATTTAGAGATGGAGGTATGAGAGGATGCAGCCAAGGAGACAGCAAGACTGGTGAGTGTTTGTTTATGGGAAGGCTAAAGGATGGTGTAGCTCCCTGCTGTGTTATTTCTTTGTCGCTATGATGGATTTGACTTTCTGGTGTTGGGATTTGTTTTTCTGGTGTCTGAATACAGGTTTTGCTTCTGTCTTCTATATGGAGAGTCTGTTCTATTTAGTATTTCATAACTGTGCTGGCATATTCATAGCCACCATCGGTGCTGTGAATATTGCATTGGCACTACAAGTTCAAAGGTGAAACCTCGGGAGCATTTTGACTAGTACTTCTCTTATTCTGATCTAATCTCATAACAATGTGATTTAATTTCTTTTTCTTAAAATCCATTTATTAACAAGCTAGGTCAAGTCTAGCTTATGTTTCTAGATTTATTTCACATTACACTCTACACCATTTTATGCAATACATACTCTAAAGAAGTCAGACCCCAAACTCTGCATTCTATCTTCAGACTCCCAAACTCTGCATTCCATTTCGTGCCTCTAATGCTCTACAGAAGTTGGAATATGTTTCTTCCTCACTTTTGTCAGTTAGAATTATAAGCCTTCCTCAAAGTCCTCCTCTGATATAATTTCCAACAGCAAATCTTTCCTAATCTCCCTACATGATAGTGTTGGGTTTTTTCCTACTCTGGTCTTTACTTTTCTTCTTATTGTTGTTCACTTTCCCTGTTCCCAGTAGGATGTAACCTGCTTTAGAGGGGACCTTTTTTTTTTTAATTTTAATGTTTGCATTCTCAACACCAAGTACAGTGTTTTGAAAATGACAGATGTTTAATAAATATTTTTAGACTTGAATTGAATTTAATTATTCTCACATGTAGAAAGAAATGTTTCAGTGGAAGACTTTTTAGCAGAGGAAACTTCCTTCATATTCATAATAATGGAATCATTTACTCCTAAATCACATTTTTTCCTAATTTTTTATTAAAATTTAAATGGACAATTTTTGGAAATCAGTGGGAATATTGATTGATGGCAACATTAGAGAACTTAATCTTTCATGTTTACTTCCCTAGTAATAAATCTTAAATTACTCATCAAATAAGTTCTTTTATCTTAAGTGGTATGTTATTTCAATTATATATATATATATATATATATTAGTGTATATCAATAACTTTCTTAGTAATGTCTTTTGAATTTGTTTCCTTTTTAAAAGCATAATTTTAAAGTAAAAATTTTTTTCCCTTCAAAGTAAGTGATGAGCAATTTAGCAGCAAGAAGAATTTTCTCAGATCTTTAAAAATAATCACCATTTAATAACAATGAACAAATATTTCTTTTTTTTAATAAAAGCATGTGGTTAAGCTAAAGAAAGATGAAATAAGAAGTAAGAAACCACAGGATGACACCATGGCTATTTTAAGATTAAGAAGAAAAGTAGCAGATATTAAAGAAGGAAGAAAATACTAATAAATTCTATAATCTGGAAAATGGAAAGGATTGTTAGAAAAGGCAGAAATTCTATGGAAGACATTATCAGTCTTTAGGTCAACAGAAAGAAAAATATAATTACAGTAATTTTACAAAAGAAATAGTTGTTATAGTGCATTTCTTTAATCCCAATTTCCATTGCAAGGATAATAAAAGAAACACCATAAATGTCAACATGTTAGATAATTAAGATAATTTGAGAAAATTCATAAGTAAAGATACTATTTTTAAATTGTTTATACTTCTATGTTTTGATTTCCCTAATATGCTTTAAGGTCAAAAGCAGAAGGTCATTGATTTCTCTTGAATCCTGGCAATTCATTCATTCATTCATTCATTCATTCATTCATTCATTTATTTATTAAGCAATTGGGGTTAAGTAACTTGCTCAAGTTTACACGGCCAGTTATTTCTGGGTGTGGTGCTAAGTATCTGAGCCCGGATTCGATCCCAGGTCATCCCAACTCTGGGGCTGGTGCTCTTACTCACTGGGCCACCTGGCTACCCCAGAATTCTGTCAATTTAGAACCAGATTTGTCCATGTGGTAGTCACTTGATAAATGTATATCAACTAATGCTTGTGGTATACTTTTAAAAGTATCTCCCAAACAAAAGTATATCTGCAAAGTTATTTGTTCCCACTAGTAAAGTGCTCATGAAAACTAATTGAGACAATCTTCAAACTGGCAATAATCCAAAAGCTCATGGAAGCCTCAACATAACTATCTGCAAATTAAAATGCAAGGGTTACTTGTCCTTTTTTACTACTGGTATTTCTGCTAAATGACACACACAATTCCTCAAAAGACAATAATCAATAACAGTTTCCAAGGTAGCTGGTAAGCTGTAAAACACAGTATCTGCTACCCCACTGAAGAGTAATAGTTTATAAGAGACAATATATTTCATTCTAAGCATATAAATTGTCTTTTCCTTAGAACCCCAGTGATATTAACTGCTTTTACACCTTTAAATTGACAGAATAAAGTCATGAAGCATGTATTTTATTATTTTTTTTCATTTTTTTGCTTTTTGGAGGGCAATTGGGATAAGTGATTTGCCCAAGGTCACATGGCTAGTTTTTGTGTTAAGTGTCTGAGGCCAGATTTGAACTCAGGTCCTCCTGACTTAAAGGCCAGTGCTCTATTCACTGCACCACCTAGCCGCCCCCTGGAATATGCATTTTAAGTAACAGTAATGAGTCATATATTTTATTTGAGCTATTGTTTTCCTCATCTCTGAAAGTGTACAAAGCATACCATTTTGGGTTATAGCAAATGAAAATATGATTTAGAAAACATGGACCAAGGATGGAATTTTAAGACAAAATTAAAAGATCATTTCCTAAGAAGCAAAAATCCATTTCAATTTATATGCATTTAAAAAAATTTTTATTTTTTTGGAGAGGCAATTGGGGTTAAGTGACTTGCTCAAGGTCACACAGCTAGTAAGTTTTAAGTGTCTGAGGCCAGGTTTGAACTCAGGTCCTCCTGACTCCAGGGCTGGTACTCTATTCACTGTGCCACCTAGCCACCCCTCATATGCACTTTTCACAGTGCAATTATGCACAATTTAGATCTGTGTATATGTCACAAGATTTCTTTGAAACCAATCTCTATGATAAAATGTTAGTGTTCAATGGAAATAATTTCTTATGAATTGACGGTTATTACATTGTATTTTCTTGTATTTGGTGTTAATTTATGACTGGAAAGACCATCAACCAATAGCTTATCCAAAAAGAAAGAGAGCATATGTTCATTCATGAGCAGATCTGCAGGGGAGAAAGAAGAGCAGTGCACTCTGGCATTCCTGAGAACAGTCGCTTATTTTTTCTCCATAGGGATTAGTACTCAGAGCCAATAATCCTAAACTCCTAAACTGCACTCCAGTACTTCCAACACTTATGGGCCAAACAGGCAGATATTACAGGGAGCCAAAACCCATTTCCAGGTGCAGTTATCCAAAGGTTCAGAAGCTACACATCAAAATTAATTTTTCTTTTAGTGTCTGCTTTACAGATTGGAATCTATGGTTTCCTTCCTAGGGGAAAACATGTCCTAATAGGACACCCCTTACAGAGATAACAAAAATGTATTTTTCAATGATTTAAATTTTACATTAGATAGAAATGTGGTAAAGGAAGCTGAGTTTATATAAGTAGAAAGATAGCAAAGGTTATGTTTACTCCATTTTGGCATGGAGTTTTATATACACTGAAAACATTATCTATTACTGAAATGTCTGCCTCCCACTATGTTTTAGTAGACAGAAGAACTTACACCTGCCTAATGGTCTAACCATGTTATTTGAGGCTTTTCTCATACATAGTTGTATATCAAGAGACAACATATTACTAAGCAGTTAGTACAAAAGTATAGTATTGTGCAATGCTTATAACAAGGAGTAATTGCATCTTCTTGGTAAATATTAGTCTTCTTTTAAAAGTCAATAATCTTGAGCTGTATCATATCCTAAAAGGATTCTGTTGAACCCTATTGGCTAGTGAGCAATTGTGATTTCAGGATAGTAATAATACCTTACTTTGTAAGGTATGTAAAAATAATACCATTTTTGGCAGAGGATAAACTACAGTTGTAGAATGAGACATACATTCTCCTAAGTGATCAATGTTTTCATTTGTTGGGTTTTTTTTGGTGTATATACATACATTTACATATGGTGTATACACATGGATACATATATACATACATCATTACAAGAATGGCTCCTACTTAGATAATGATATTATTATTTTATCTTAATATTATTGTGTTTTCTTCTTGTGTTTTCAAAGAAAATGTCCATAAGTAAAAGTTAATTGATGTCTATGGAACTGGGGCCCTAAACAAAGGTGTCTAACAGTGAGGGATAACAGCCAGAGAGGGAAGCCTGAGTTCATAGCATTAGGAATAGATATTTCCTACCTATCAAGCATAACCTGAAACCCTGAGAGGAAGGTGAATACTTTCTCTCTCTGAAAGATTATATCCAAGTACAACACTATACCTAACTTTGAAAACAGAAGGGTAACATCATCAATGTTTTCTGCCAAGAATAAACTAATTGGACTCATAATTAAACCCGTTTATTTTTGCTTAATCAAACATGAATATGAGATTTCAGGACTAAGAAGAAGATAAAGAAGTGTCTTTAGAAAAATCTACTTGTTATTTCTGTGTAATGGGAGGCATAGTACCTCAAGTAATTGAGCAAAAGAATCAGAGACCAGTCAAGTAACATTAGGCAAGACTGCTGATATAAATCCATATCAAGATATCACATCTCCCACTTGAGTGAAATAGGCTGTTCTTTAAAAGAAGGAGAAGGAGGAGGAAGAGGTGGAGGGGGGAGGGTGAGGAGGAAAAAGAGAAGGAGGAGAAGGAGAAGGAGGAGAAGGAGGAGAAGGAGAAGAGGAAGGAAAAGAGGAAGAGGAAGAAATTAACAACATATAACTTCTTACTATTCAAAAATAAGTTCTAGATTTGGAATCAGGTTGTTGTATCCTTACCTTAGATTTTCCCTTGCTGTAACAGGCTCTTTTAGTAGCTTCATCACACTCCCATTCCACAGCCTACAAAGAAAAAAATGTTTTAAATATTCTAGTTGGTTTGAGAAATATATATATATATATATATATATATATATACATACATATATATATAATATTCATAAAATTAAACAATAGTTTATTGGTCAGAGAGATCAGGGTAGAAAACATCAGTCACATATTAATTGATATCAAAATGTTAATATTGAGTATAGGACTAAATTATGTTGCATGGAGGTTTACTTCTAAAAAGGATGCTGCTTTCCATAAGTAATTTAAAAATGAAAAAGATTATCCACTATCTCATTATTCAATCTATGAAATCAAGGGGGTGACTTAGACTACTTGGTCGAAACAAATAAGTGCTTCTCATCTGTAAAAACTAAGTACAGGCACAAATTGCCAACATTTTTAGATATGGTTTTGAGATGCTTTGAATTAGTAGATTGAGTGCATGTTTGGCTGATCAACAGTCCTGCTTTCCATATATGCATGTATCTGCCTTTACTCTGTAGACAGGACTTAAATATCTATGTATATATTAGTTCATCCATTTTATAAGTTTTGCTACATCCACACAAAACAAAAAGAACAACAAAAATCTAATTTTACAACACTTGAGTATCTTGATGAAAAGAAGGGAAATGAATCACTGAACTTAGGCCTGGAAGGTGCTTCTGTGGTGAAATAGTCTAAGCCATCTTCCCCTGCCCACCCTCCCCTCCCCCCCCCAAAGCCCAGTTCCTTACACAAACATCTGTATTGTGTTTTGTTGTATATTAAAAAAAACTTGTATTTTTTATTATTGTTAAATTCAAAATGAAAAAATCACAGAGGTGAGGACTGGACCAATGGTAGTATGGGTAGAAGGAGTCCCTAATAAGCAATTTCCTCTACCAATAGAGGTGAACACCTTCTCTGTAATTTAAATACTTAGGGAGATTTTTAAGTACTGAAAAGTTAAATAATTTGCCTAAAGTCATTCAGCCAGGATGTGTCACAAAAGACTTGAATTCAGGTTTTCCTGACTGGAGGCAGTTCTGTATCCTCTACTATAATACCTCAATAAATGTGTATATACATACATACTTATATGTATTATATATGTGGGTATACATATGTGTATATATATAATGTGTATATATCCATGCAAAATATTATGCATGTTATACATGTTTATATTAGATATATTTTTGAGAAAGAGGTCCTTCTATAAACATTAAACAAATAGTCACCTAATATTTGCTTAAAGATCTCCATTGAAGGGGAACCCACTACCTCATAGGGTGTTGGAAAGCTTTAGTCTTTAGGAAATGTTTCTTTACATAAAACTCCAATTTGCTTCTTTGTAGTTTCTCCTCTTTGCTCCTATTTTTGTTCTTTGAGCCTAAACTGAACAAGTCCATATTCCTTTCCACAAGACAGCTTCTCAAGTACTTATAGATAGCTTTCATGTTCTTTTTGAACATGCTTCCCTTTAAACATCCCTATTATATCCTCACTATCCCTATGTGCAAAAAATCAAAACTATACCTTCAAAAATGGATCAAAGATGAATTTTAAAATTTCCACCCAGATGTTCAGTGATGTTATGGTCAAATAATGTCTTCATTTAACTTGGCCCAACAGAATGTAAGTAATATGTATACTGTGTGATGTCATTATTTCTTACTAAAAGGTTTTTTTAATCTCTAATTTTATAATGAGAAATAATCTAAATTTCAATCAAAGCACTTTCCTTTCTTACATTATTTTTGCTCTCAAAACGTAAAATTTAAAATATGTCTAGCAGAGTAGGATTTTGATTGATTTCATCGACATAAATATAATGTGTACTTCAATGAATATTTTTACATGATATATATCATATAGACAAACAATAAAGGATTTGCATTTGCAGACACTTGTGATTTTACAAATAACCTCTAAAGAACACAAACTATGACGAATTAATTAGAACTACAGTTTTTCTTCTCATACTAACCAAAGCCAATTCATGTTGGCTTCATTTCAGTATATTTAGATATCTGATCTTTTATGGCTAGTGGACTCTGAAATTGCCTAAAATAATAAACAAAACTCATTTAGAGGAATGAAGAAATGCCTTCAGATATCATTGTATTACATATAGTAATGTGCTTTTCCAAGTCTTTTTAAAACTTTTTAATTTGAGCTAATTTCATTTTTGCTATGATATAAGTAGATATATACAATCTTCTAGAAAAAAATAAACATCATAATTTCATACCAGTAACATCTACATTTTTGTTTAAATGGATGACATAAGCTTTTTTATGTTTTGGATGAAAAACACACAGAAAAAATATCAACTCAATGAAAAACAAAATAACTTTTAATTCAATTTTACAAATTTGTTATTATTGTTTCTAAAATGATAAGGAAGAAAGCAGTCTGACATTACTCAAAGTAAAAAAAGAATGCTTCACATAGAGATTACATAATAGAACAGCATATATAAGTTACCTCACTTTATAAAGATAACTCCATAATAAATTTTCAAGAGAGACACAACATTTCATACAAAGAATAATCTCTTAAAATATACATGCTGTACTTTCCCTGAAAATTTATCAGTTAAGAAGCAATATCAAAAACTAGGTATATTATTTTTTTTCTATGTTGCTTACTAAAATGACACAGTGCTCATAATGCCAGGCTAGAGATAGAGTCAGCTTTACTTAAAAACATAACTGATTTATATCTAATTTAAACTAGTTTGTCTTTACATGCCATTATGACAAATGCTTGCATGGAATATGAGGACAGCATCAGAAAGAGATAACAGTATGAAACATGGCTATGCCTGTCAGTCATTCAACCCACAGAAATGCTCTTTTGTTAATAATGCTTTTAAAAGACCTGTCAGTTTTGTTGTTGATGGAAACTATAATTTGGTGTCAGAGGATTTCAGTATTAGACCTGACACCAATTTGTCAAAGAGTCATAAATTGAAAGTAAGAAAGAATCTGATTGATCATTCTGTAAAGTAAGAATAAAAATACTTCCATTATCTACTTCCCAAGAGGCCTGGGGTAAAAAAGTTTTATAAATAAAAATGTTGATATTATTTGAAGACACCTATCAGTACTCTTTATCCCAATTTTGTGTGTATTTGTAAAGGCAAAAGTCCAAATACTAATTTCTCAAGCTACAGTGATGAAGTGTATTACCAAAAGAGATCCTATGAACATTTTTATTTCCTAACCTTTGAAGGATTGATTGTACTTTTATACTAAAACTATGGCATTGGAAAGCATGTAATATAAAGCATTTCTTAAAGTAACAAACATTCTGAGTGTTCTTATTGTTCTAATCATTTCTTTAAAAAGTGAAAAACTGATGCTATCTTCAACAAGCAAAACATGCATGGATTTTAATCTGTTCAAAGGATAGAAAGGGAAGAATTCCTGTCAATTGTCATCAGGTTTGTTCAGATTCCATTTCAGAAAAGGCAAACAAAAGGCAACATAGAAGTTGTGGAATGCCTAAAGGCTCCTTGCATTTACAAGATAAATATTAGCTAAGGAGCAGAAAGAAAAAAAAATTCCTGTTTTCATTGCAAACAAGAGAGGATTTTCATTTGTATTGCTCCATCCAAGATATAGGGAAACAATACTCCCTAACATGAAGTCCTTGATCAGGATGAAGTGCTGGAAATTTTGTTCACTCTCTAGGGGTATGATGCTATTTATGAAGACTATTACGAAGGTACTATGTCAATAGTCAAAGTTACTTCACTGAAAACTTGTGGTGGATTGCAGTATCTACGATGCGTTGCTTATACTTGGATATTTGTTCTCATCAGATTACGATGGTAGGTAGAAAGATATACTCAGTCACAATTATGACATTAGAGGATGGTCTTCATTGGGGCTGGTGTTGTGTGTATATTGATTGGGTCAAATTATATGGTTCTAAATAAATTATTTAATTTAAACATTTACTGAATTCATTACAAATGGAGGAACCATTTCCTAACATGTAGTCATATAGAGACAAATGAAAACAGTGGGTAACTAAAAAAAAAGTAAAGTAATAATGGTACATTACTTGGTTTAAAATTAGACAGTGTTCCAAAATATTAACACAATACTATAAGTACTAGTAATAATAATAGCTAATGTTTAAAAAGTGTTTACTGTGTGCCAGGTATTGTGCTAGGCATTTTACAATTACCTCATTTGATCCTCAAAATAACCCTGTGATTTAGATGCTATAATAATGCCCATTTCACAGATGAGAAAACTGAGACACAGGATAAGTGACTTGCCTGGGGTCACACATCTAGTAAGTGTCTGAGACCAGATTTAAACTTAAGTCTTCCTGACTGTAGACCTGGTGCTCTACAAAATGGACCACCTAACTGCCCCTAAATTGCACTAAGACATTTGGAACACACTATACATAAATATTTTTCTAACAAAATTTGGTGACCTATATTCAAATGATTTGTGATATAATCGATGTGGATATTTTCTCCAAAGATATACATCACAACCCATTCCTGCTGTCCTTTCTATATTGCTTTTTCTCATGACTTCCTATAAATTAGCCATAGGTGACCCAATGAAGAGTTCTGTAATCTTTCCTCACTATTTTTCCAGGCATTGCATGGTTCTGGGTTTCTCTGTCTGTCTGTCTATCTGTCTGTCTGTCTGTCTGTCTATCTATCTATCTATCTATCTATCTATCTATCTATCTATCTATCTATCTATCTATCGATCAGCTATCTATCTATTCCATATAACCCTTCAAGTTATAAATATAGTGTATGAGAACAAGCATAATGTAAAATTACAGAGCTATAGGATGCAATAACTATAAACACTGACAAATTTATTCCTAGCAGGGACGATTAAATCATTGAATAAAAATGCAAGGTGCATCAAAAGTCTTATATAGTTGGAATACCCTGGTAAGACCTAAAACAATCATATTCACCCTGAATTAAAAGCTTCTACTTCACATCATTTAGTGAATTCCTCTGAGGCAAACTATAAGAATCTCATTAGACTAGAGATCAAAGATGCGGCTTCAGCTACTTTCTTACTATGTCACATGGAGAAGACAATTCTCTAAGACTATTTCCTCATGTATAAAATAGAGATCTTACTTGATCTGCTGATCTTACAAAGTCATTAAAAGGATCATGCAAAAAAATTGCTTGAAAATGGCAAAGGTAATGCAAACATAATGCTACTAACATTACAATTAGATTCCTATCCTACAACTTCTTTTTATATTCAAACACATTCTTGCACTCTAATCCTTGTCCTCCAATGATGATTCTATGTCATTGAATTTATACAGAAAGGAACTGAAATGGCCATATCTGATGTGAAAGTCATCTTTCTGCAGTAGAATGGACATAACGTATACTGGAAATTCAAAAGACTTGAGAAGGAATGATTCATCTGATATTCATTAGCTGTGTGACCATGAGCAACTTACTTAAAATTTTCTTAACTTGGTCTGTCATTCACAAATAGTAAAAATAACCTTGGTATCTAATTCATATAATTGTTCTAAAGCTAACAAAAGATAACGTATGCAAAGTGCTTTACAAATGTTAAGGTGCTACATGTGTCAGTTATTCCTTATTATGCCCTCATTCTCTAATACATTTTCCCATATAACCAAACCTTAAGAAAGCAGAATCAGCATAGCAACACTATACATAACTGGCTTTTTCATATTGATATATTATTCTCCAAAATGCATTTTCTTATTTCCTACATTTTATGCTAATACAGGCTCTCTAAATCATATTATAAAAATTCATTGAGAAAGTAATTTCTGGTTTTATGATGTGTTCACTAATTCTTCTCTAATTTATTAAAATATTCATAATTTCATTATTGCTTGATTCCTTAAGAGATGGGGAGGAAATCATTCAGGAAGATATTACTTCAAATGCTATCTTCTGACACTAGACTGTGTAGCTAGGGTTAATTTAACTTCTCTGAATCAGTTTTCTCAGCTGTAAAATGACTCTTTTACTTGTATCCCCAGAAATTAGCACAGTGCTCTGCACATAGTAAATACTTAATGCAAGTTTTTTTATTCATTCTTCAAATATAAATAACAATAGCTGTAGTTATTATTATTACAAATATATTAAATTATTAATCATAATATAGTATATGTTATTATTTTATAACAATAACTACAGTACAACTATATCACAGGTTGGGGTTAGGTTCACATGCTATAATGTACATGAGGAACTTTGTTTTACTTTCTGTCTTGATATTATCCCTTCAATATATAACAGTACATGGAATGCATTTTAGAATTACTGTGAGTGAAAAAGGTCTCATTCTTTAGACAATCTGATAATGAATCTCTCTCCAAAATTACCTAGGATGGTCCCCAGATCACAGAGGTGCAATTCATCACTGTGGCCACACTCAAAGCATTTCCACTTTGGTAAGTCTGGCTAGTCAGGGTTTGCCCTCTACTGACATAGACTTAGAGAGACAAAGGTGATCCCAGGCCACAATAAATAATAAAAAATATTGTAGCAGCTTTGAAGGAAATGGTAAAAATATTGATGATATTTTAGTGAGATCATCTATATTTTGAAGAACATAAAAGTAGAAATCAAACATAAAGTCTTATCCCAGAAGCTATTTTAAATATCAAGTATACTAAAGTATAATTTTACAAAAAGGGAAAATTTAAGCAATTTATCCAAGGCCATACTGTTAGAATATGATAGAGCTGTAGCTAATCCAGTGGTCAATTTCAGAATATAGTGGTCAAAATACTTGAGAATATATACATGCCACTCCTATGGAAATGAAATATATGGTATATTTATGCATAGATAACATGTATTTTATATTTAATAATCATACAAATATAGCTATAATATGAATATATAACAGAAATAATGGATACTTATATAAATATATGTATATATGTTACTTATGTATGTATATTATATATTATTTATATATCATGTTATATTTATAATGGTATCTAACTGTACTTATATGTATCTACTATATATTTTCATTTGTATATGGATGGTGTGTATATGACTAAGTATTTTTACCAATGTTCCATAAGCACTGAATTAAGTTCAAATATAGTTTCAAATACTTGTTAGATGTGAGATTCTGGGCAAGTCACTCATCCTTTCTAAATTTCAGTTTCCTCATGTGCAAAAGGGGAATAATAATAGCATCTAGCTAGCTAGGTTGTTGTGATAATGAAACAATATCTGAAAGTACCTTTCAAAGCTTAAAGTGCTATATATATGCTATTGTTATTATTCATCACAATTATCACCACCACCACCACCACCATCATCATCATCATCATCATCATCACCATCATCATCATCATCATCATCATCATCCTGTTGTTGTAACTTCCAAACAAGTGATCTTAGATTTAAATTCTCGAAATACTGTTGCCCTGTGTATGTGTTTCTGTGTGTGTGTGTGTGTGTATGTGTCTGATTTAATTGGCACAGGGAGTCCTGTTGAGGAAACCCCTTCTAAAAGCAGATTAAGGAATTCTCTTCATCTTAGAGTTTAGAGAGTTTCATATGCAATGTTAATACACAGAGGTTAAGTGTGTGTGTGTGTGTGTACCTACATGTCAGTGTGCATTCAGATACTGATATTGGTATAGATATACATACACATTTATGCACACATATATATGGGATTCTTCATGTGTATCTAATTATTGGAACTAAATGGTCATGTGATATATACACATGTATATGTATGTGCATGTATATTTTGTACATTGTCTTTCTGCATATTACAGTGTTTCTGTGTATTTTTTCATCCTAGTCAGTTCATTGTGGATTCCTAGACCCAGTATGTTCAATAAGCATTGAGCTTCTCTAACATTTTCTCTAACATTCCCTTCTCTAACATTTTCCAACAGTGGGATCTAGGGTAAATTTGGGACATGCCCCCAATCTTAATTTCTCTATCTTTAAAATGAGACATTTTAACTAAGTAATATTCCTTCTGGTGCAGACTTGTATAGCTCCTACATTTAAGATTCTGTAAGGGTGACTTCAATTTATATACACTTCAAGCTGAGTGTATATGTATGTACACCAACAGGTACATCTTTATATATATTTCTATCTTTAATTCAGTCATCCAACATTTTTTTAATGGAATGAAAATCTTTCTGCTATCTAGACATCACCATGCAAAGTCTAAGAATACAGATGGGCTCATTTTCACTCTTACCACCAAATTCTAGTTTATTCAAATCTATTTGTGCTAAAACACTGAAGATAGCAACCAAAGAAGTCATCAGAAATGCAGGAGGTGACAATCCTGCATATAAATGTGAAAAGTGCATGGGAGAATTGTATGAGCTGATATGCATGCATAAATGTATATGAATACCTGTGAATATATGCATAATGTATACATGCATAGCCATATATCTTTGTAAATGCAAGAGACATGAATGTATATCCATGGACTCATCATTCTCTCTCTCTCTCTCTCTCTCTCTCTCTCTCTCTCTCTCTCTCTCTCTCTCTCTCTCTCTCTTTCTCTCTCTCTCTCTCTCTCTCTCTCTCTCTCTCTCTCTCTCTCTCTCTCTCTCTCTCTCTCTCTCTCTCTCTCTCTCTCTCTCTCTCTCTCTCTCTCTCTCTCTCTCCCTCCCTCCCTCCCTCTTTTTCTATCACTCTGTCTCTCTAACTCTGTCTGTCTCTCTGTCTGTCTGTATGTATATGTGTGTATGTGTATATTTATACATCTCTCTCCACTCCAGTATATTGTCCATTCACTTGCCAAAATGATATTCCTAAAGCCATATCAACCATATCAACACCTACTTCTATTCATTAAAATCAAGGTATTAACTCCATGATCAAATATAAAATCCTCTATTCAAAGACCTTCATAACTTAGTCATTACTTTTCTTTGTTATCTTCAGCACCCAGCACAGTGCTTGGAACATAGTAGGTGTTTACTGAGTGCTTACTGACCATGTGCTTTATCTATGTCTATATGCTACACATAGGTATTGCCACATATACATATTTTTGAGAAATGTGTAAACAAAGTTGTGTATGATTACATTCTACAGAAAGAGAAGTTAATTAGGCAGTGATCAGAAAAAGGCAGACTCTTTTTATAAAAATGAAGAGAACAACATTACAGACAGATGGGTTGGCATTACTTCAACAGATGGTTTTACTAATTAGATACTGGCAAAAGACAACATTTAAAGAGTGGTTTAATTACACAATGCCAAAAATTAACAACAACCTGAGGGGTTTTTTTTCATTATGTTTGCTTTTACATTCTTATGTTATGTATTTCAACAATGCACTGAAGAATTTTAAATGGCCATGGAAATTATAATCAAAATGCCAGTGAACATATCATCACATTGTTCAAAATAAAATTTAAAAATTGTTATATGAGTGAACAGAGCAACAGACCTGGGGTCAGGAGGACCTGAGTTCAAATCTGGCCTCAGACATTTGACACACTTACTAGCTGTATGACCTTGGGCAAGTCAGTTAACCCCAATTGCCTTGCCTTTCCCCCTCCAAAAAAATTGGTGCACAAAATAAATTTTATTCTTAGGCATCTTGAGAGAAGCTATAAATCTGTTTAACTTTGTATTTGAATAACTTCTTTCATTATCTCAGAAAACAAACATAAAGGTATATATATATATATATATATATATATATATATATAAACACACACACACATATATATAAAAACACACACACACTTTTATACAGACATATGTCTGCATATGTATATTATATATATATATATATATATATATATGTATATACACAGAGAATTTAATGGAGATTATGGTTTGGTGAAGTTTCAAAAAATTGAAATTGCATGACCCAGATAAAAAAGATCATGACATGAAGGAGAAATTAATGCTGAAGGATATATTAGGAGTTGGGGGGGGGTGGATGACAGAAGACCACAATTTGACTTTGTGCTTGGCTACATGCTACCTCAATGATCATGAAGTGACCCCTATGCTTTTCTGGGCCTCAGTTCATTCCCTTGTAAAATGAGATGTTTAGATACTTTCTGAAGATCCATTTTATGATATCCAAAATCATTGAAAGCTCAGTCAGTTTGGAAGGTAATAATCATCCTTATTTTTTAACTTCATTCTTGAAAGAAAAGCAGTTTACTGTGTGTTGCTTCCTGTAGTCATAAAAAAATACCTGTACATTTCTAACCTTTCTAAGGCAAATAATTTTAGAATTTTATAGCTGTTAATATAGAGTCACAAGCCTAGAGGGGATATGAATAATCTACTCCATTCTATTGTGTTTAAGAAGGATTATGCTAACATCGTTTGAGATATAAGATAATTTATCTTAAACTTGAAGTCTTTCATTAAATAAGATCTACAGCATCTCTGGAAAACTCATTGCAGTCACTGGAAAATATGTGCAATGAAGAAGTGCTTCCTTGTATCAAATGTACTGCAGGACTTTCCCACAACAATTTCTCCCTTTTCTCTTCTTTGACCTTTATCATTCAATATATTTGGCATGCATCGATAAAAAAGTGCCCTCTTCCATTCTCTCTCACTTCATGATTTTCTCCTGACCAAATGAAATAAACCCTAATATATGTATGTGTGTGTGTGTGTACACACACACACATACACACATATATGCAGGGAGACAGAGAGAGAGACAGAGAGAGAG